>NC_051848.1:82355736-82406969 GCF_002237135.1 Teleopsis dalmanni
TACAATCGTTTTTAAGTTTTCTATAAATTTAAACTTGAAATAAACACAACCGCTTTTAAAACACTGTACAGGCATATAAAAGTTTGATATTTTCTAACATAAAACACCGAAACTGTATACCATATATACGATATTTACCTTCATATTTCGAAATAATTGTCTCAAATTGCCTTATGAAAGGAAAAAAGAAACAGATAATATGGAATTTTTAATGGAACAGAATATTAATTTTTATACTTACAATAAAAATCATTTACATTCTCACACATACAATAGTATATCCGTAAATATCGAATGTACACTAATGTGTCGGTCCATGAATAGTCTATTGGGTGTACAGAAATATGATAGTTTTAATACAAATTTTATTGGTTGGTACTTAAAATAAATGATATGAATTTGCAATGCTTTTACTAAAAAAATGTCTCCTAGTAACAATAACTGAGTCATATTTCTAAACTTAATTTTAAAAGACATACTGAACAATTTTGGAGGAATGAGCTTATATATCAGCTGTTTCCGTGTCTATTCATCTTTAAATAAGTAAGGAAACCTTTTTTTTCAAAGAAATATAACATTATTAAAAAAGAATATTGCAGGTAGATTTGCATAATATTCCAAAAAGCAGTATATATGAGAATGAAAATAAAGTAGAGACTGGAAATAATAATAAAATGACTCTGATCTATTTAAATAATATTTGATCTGTATTGAAATATATCAAAAATTACTTAAAATAGATAAAAGACATTTTCACCGTACTCGTGAAAGTTATAACCTCGCTATGCTAAAAATTCATTAATAAATAGAAAATAGAAAAAAATTTGTGATTTATTGGCAGTACCTTTCGCGTTTTGTCTTCAAGTGCGGTTCAGATTTTTGCTGTCTTACTTCTTATTCAACTTGTTAAAGCAAATATCCTTGCCATTGAAGAAGGTTGTTAGCAACGAAGATGTTGTAACTGCATACACCAATTTGTATGCAAATATCGCGTTTAACTCATTATTAACTGGAAGTTCTTCAAGACGATGGATTCCATGATCTGATAAGTACTAATTATAAATTGTGATTTAGACAACATATAATTTTTTCTTCGTTTATATTTTGAGATATTTATATTAAATATTTGGAAATTAAGTACCTTATGTGGGGTCTGTGCGAAATGGGATGCAGTTCGAAATCATTATGAATAGACCTTGCAAATATTTAATCTATGCAACAATTAAAAAACAGGTAAATTTATATAACGAAAAATTATACTGCAAACTGAAGTATAGACAGTAAATTTATGGACTCAGCATTAGCTCAATTCAATAAAGTTAACTGACTGCAACCCTGATATTTTCAAACGTCACAAAACAATTACAAAAACTACATATAAACTGAAAACAGTTTAAATATGGTCTCCTTATAAATCAGAAAATGATCGTATTGCACACAATACTGTGATGAAGTTTACTTTATTGATTCAATAGTTACACAAAAAACTACAAGACTTTCCACAAGTCCTAAAAAACTTCAACTTATATCATCTCCTCAACATTGTAAAATATAGAGTACTATCATTACTGTCAGCCATACCAAAAATTTGCTACGCGGTTAACAATTCAATGTTAAATTTTGATAGTGAGACGAATTGGCTGCCAGAGATCACGATCACAAACTTATTTCCAGCAGATATAAACAGAAAAATATTCGTACTATCTAAATTGCTATTATTCATTACCCTAGCAATGTTTGTTTAAATATATTCATTTTTATATACTCGTATTGCAGGTGATGGTTTCTTTTTTGAAAATATATGTAAGGTAAATTACTTTCGAAACTAAATTAAGTGGGTTATAAGGGACTTACCTGATATCTTTATATCTTTAGCACCCTTTTTATAGGATTTCTAAAACGTACTAACATTCTGGACAGATCAGTTGCAGTCAAGACATTATTTCTATTTGTTATCAAAAGATAAGATGTTGATATTTTCTTCTCAAAGTGTATAAACATTTGTTTTATGATTAGCTTTTATTTATTTTGTTATATAATAGAAGCTTAAATATTTATAATAATATGTTATATGTATATGTGAAAAAATTGAAAGGATCTTACTCATTTCGATAGTTTTGGAATTGTACTTCAAATTGATTTATTATAGATTTTATTATCGATTCTATTAAAATAAGAAAAAATGTTTTTATATTAAATAAAAAATGAGTTTAAAAAAATAAAATAAAATAAAATATTACTTCCATGTACATAAATCATAATAAAAAACTTTTATTTATTAAATATACTATGTTCTTACAAATAATAAAATAATAAGATTTAATTTCAACTGTTTTTGCATTTTTAGAATTTTTGTAAATCGAAACGCAATTATTTGTTTCAATAACACTGACTAATGCCTATATAGGTGATATCGGATAAAAACTTTAGCAATAGATTTATACTTCAATTTTAATTATTAATTCAACTATAACAGACAGAATGGATATATATATTGTAGATGTAAATAAATAAACTTGTACCCAATATTAGTGTGTAGGGGACGGTGATGATTATTCAAAAATTGAGCACCCCACGTAATTGAAAGGCTACATTCCAATTAACCAGGCTACAGTTAAACTGACTCCAGTAATTTAACTGCATACGGACCATTTAACTTGAATTCTC
Source organism: Teleopsis dalmanni (assembly GCF_002237135.1). NCBI lineage: Eukaryota > Metazoa > Arthropoda > Insecta > Diptera > Diopsidae > Teleopsis > Teleopsis dalmanni. The sequence goes on from NC_051848.1 coordinate 82,358,404, forward strand.
TCAAATATTAGTCATTGGTAGAATCTAATAATAGTAGGAGAAATCCAAAAATTAATTTATTTAAGAATTTCAAACTGTTTTTCCATTAATAATAAACGTAGCATTCAACATGACACTATATAGATACAATATAGATAGATAGAAAAATACTAATATTATTTTATTCCGTGTTCAGAAGACCATAAAAATAGAAATTCATTTGATTTGTTAATTAATATATATATAAAATAAAACAAATGTTTACTTACCTCCCCTACTATTTGGTTTGCTTGTAACTCCTGTACATTACGAATTACATACATTAATAAAAAGTAAATTTGTGCATTTTAAACTTGGCAAATTCACTTTTGTGGTCCTTGTTTTCATTTTTAAAATTTTGAAGCCATGAAGTTTTATTATTTGAATTTTGTGCCAAATTATACGAATTGCTACGACATTTCATACTAAATTATTTTTAATTAAATTTAATTTGAGTCATCATTTTTCCAACATTTCATGACCATCTTTGATGAGAAATAAAGCTTTAACTGGTAAAGTAATATAATATGGCGTTTACATTGGCCGAAAATGGCTCATTTTGGTCAAAAATCGAAAATGAGTAACGAATGGCTCATTCTTGCATATAAAATTTCAAGCGCAAAATGAGCAATTTTTTCACATTCTGTATGAAAGCCGTTCAAATGCATTCCACATATGTTCCAAATGCAAAGGAATCCATTGAACATACCCTAAATGAAAGCTCTTCATGGCATTTTGACAGCTTGAAAAAGCTGTTTTTAACATATTTACAAAAAAAGGTAAACAAATGTTTGGTGGTTGCATTTTCTTGAAAACGATGCACTGCTTTTTAGAACTTTTACTTCCCAAAAAGTAATTAATCCAAGTTAAAAATATGTTTTAAGTTTCTAATGTAAGGTTTGAAGGCATATTTAACCTTCATGCAAAATTTTTTTGGCACAGGCCAAAAATCAAATCAACACGCAAGTTGAAAAATCAGCTGTTGAAATGAGAACAAATGAAATACAACGAATGTAACCACTTTCAAATGGCTCATTCAAAATGAGCCATTTTTGGCCAATGTAAACGCCATATAACTTAATGCTATTTGTCCTAGAAAATATCTGAACAAGTAATGATTTTCTCTTAATTTGCTTACGTGATATATATAACGTAATACATAATACAATAAGTCTCCGGTTCAAGTACGAAAACAATTTTTTTTTAGATATTCGGCTTTTTTTAGCAATGTACCTTCATTTGAAGGTTATACATTTTTTTCAACGCTCTTTCAACTTTCTCATGTCTTATTCTAGAACAGATTATGAACAGATTTTCCCACGAATAGACTGGATAAAACACCATAAATACTATAATATAAATAGAGTTTTTCATGAATTACAATTAGATTAGTTTAGGTTGGAATAGCGATAGTGTACAGGAAAGCCCACTTAAGCTCGAGTTATAGCACGTTGTGATACCACGCAGTGGCGTTGTTTATACTCCGACCAGAAGGACCGCAGTGGTCAGCGCACAGTCAACGCTAAAAGACACTACTCTCTCTATGAAGTGAAAATGAATCATCCTGACAAATCTATTAACTTGGCGAAGTCCTTAATTTTGCAGAATCAAGTCTCTATTTGACTTGCCAGAACCGATACCCTATTGGTGAGCAGGTTTTGCTTTAGTTAAAGCAGCTGACTGTTGCGTTTCTTGACTTGGTTTGACGAAGTAGACCTGGAATCTCAGAGTTGCTAATTATTTTCGTGTTGCTTAAACCGCTACAAAAATTTCAGTTAATTTCTTTCAATTTATAAGGATCAATTAAATTTCTAAAGATTTTATGAAAAGAGTTCAGTTTTATTTCTCATCAAAGATGGTCATGAAATGTTGGAAAAATGATGACTCAAATTAAATTTAATTAAAAATAATTTAGTATGAAATGTCGTAGCAATTCGTATAATTTGGCACAAAATTCAAATAATAAAACTTCATGGCTTCAAAATTTTAAAAATGAAAACAAGGACCACAAAAGTGAATTTGCCAAGTTTAAAATGCACAAATTTACTTTTTATTAATGTATGTAATTCGTAATGTACAGGAGTTACAAGCAAACCAAATAGTAGGGGAGGTAAGTAAACATTTGTTTTATTTTATATATATATTAATTAACAAATCAAATGAATTTCTATTTTTATGGTCTTCTGAACACGGAATAAAATAATATTAGTATTTTTCTATCTATCTATATTGTATCTATATAGTGTCATGTTGAATGCTACGTTTATTATTAATGGAAAAACAGTTTGAAATTCTTAAATAAATTAATTTTTGGATTTCTCCTACTATTATTAGATTCTACCAATGACTAATATTTGAGAGAATTCAAGTTAAATGGTCCGTATGCAGTTAAATTACTGGAGTCAGTTTAACTGTAGCCTGGTTAATTGGAATGTAGCCTTTCAATTACGTGGGGTGCTCAATTTTTGAATAATCATCACCGTCCCCTACACACTAATATTGGGTACAAGTTTATTTATTTACATCTACAATATATATATCCATTCTGTCTGTTATAGTTGAATTAATAATTAAAATTGAAGTATAAATCTATTGCTAAAGTTTTTATCCGATATCACCTATATAGGCATTAGTCAGTGTTATTGAAACAAATAATTGCGTTTCGATTTACAAAAATTCTAAAAATGCAAAAACAGTTGAAATTAAATCTTATTATTTTATTATTTGTAAGAACATAGTATATTTAATAAATAAAAGTTTTTTATTATGATTTATGTACATGGAAGTAATATTTTATTTTATTTTATTTTTTTAAACTCATTTTTTATTTAATATAAAAACATTTTTTCTTATTTTAATAGAATCGATAATAAAATCTATAATAAATCAATTTGAAGTACAATTCCAAAACTATCGAAATGAGTAAGATCCTTTCAATTTTTTCACATATACATATAACATATTATTATAAATATTTAAGCTTCTATTATATAACAAAATAAATAAAAGCTAATCATAAAACAAATGTTTATACACTTTGAGAAGAAAATATCAACATCTTATCTTTTGATAACAAATAGAAATAATGTCTTGACTGCAACTGATCTGTCCAGAATGTTAGTACGTTTTAGAAATCCTATAAAAAGGGTGCTAAAGATATAAAGATATCAGGTAAGTCCCTTATAACCCACTTAATTTAGTTTCGAAAGTAATTTACCTTACATATATTTTCAAAAAAGAAACCATCACCTGCAATACGAGTATATAAAAATGAATATATTTAAACAAACATTGCTAGGGTAATGAATAATAGCAATTTAGATAGTACGAATATTTTTCTGTTTATATCTGCTGGAAATAAGTTTGTGATCGTGATCTCTGGCAGCCAATTCGTCTCACTATCAAAATTTAACATTGAATTGTTAACCGCGTAGCAAATTTTTGGTATGGCTGACAGTAATGATAGTACTCTATATTTTACAATGTTGAGGAGATGATATAAGTTGAAGTTTTTTAGGACTTGTGGAAAGTCTTGTAGTTTTTTGTGTAACTATTGAATCAATAAAGTAAACTTCATCACAGTATTGTGTGCAATACGATCATTTTCTGATTTATAAGGAGACCATATTTAAACTGTTTTCAGTTTATATGTAGTTTTTGTAATTGTTTTGTGACGTTTGAAAATATCAGGGTTGCAGTCAGTTAACTTTATTGAATTGAGCTAATGCTGAGTCCATAAATTTACTGTCTATACTTCAGTTTGCAGTATAATTTTTCGTTATATAAATTTACCTGTTTTTTAATTGTTGCATAGATTAAATATTTGCAAGGTCTATTCATAATGATTTCGAACTGCATCCCATTTCGCACAGACCCCACATAAGGTACTTAATTTCCAAATATTTAATATAAATATCTCAAAATATAAACGAAGAAAAAATTATATGTTGTCTAAATCACAATTTATAATTAGTACTTATCAGATCATGGAATCCATCGTCTTGAAGAACTTCCAGTTAATAATGAGTTAAACGCGATATTTGCATACAAATTGGTGTATGCAGTTACAACATCTTCGTTGCTAACAACCTTCTTCAATGGCAAGGATATTTGCTTTAACAAGTTGAATAAGAAGTAAGACAGCAAAAATCTGAACCGCACTTGAAGACAAAACGCGAAAGGTACTGCCAATAAATCACAAATTTTTTTCTATTTTCTATTTATTAATGAATTTTTAGCATAGCGAGGTTATAACTTTCACGAGTACGGTGAAAATGTCTTTTATCTATTTTAAGTAATTTTTGATATATTTCAATACAGATCAAATATTATTTAAATAGATCAGAGTCATTTTATTATTATTTCCAGTCTCTACTTTATTTTCATTCTCATATATACTGCTTTTTGGAATATTATGCAAATCTACCTGCAATATTCTTTTTTAATAATGTTATATTTCTTTGAAAAAAAAGGTTTCCTTACTTATTTAAAGATGAATAGACACGGAAACAGCTGATACATAAGCTCATTCCTCCAAAATTGTTCAGTATGTCTTTTAAAATTAAGTTTAGAAATATGACTCAGTTATTGTTACTAGGAGACATTTTTTTAGTAAAAGCATTGCAAATTCATATCATTTATTTTAAGTACCAACCAATAAAATTTGTATTAAAACTATCATATTTCTGTACACCCAATAGACTATTCATGGACCGACACATTAGTGTACATTCGATATTTACGGATATACTATTGTATGTGTGAGAATGTAAATGATTTTTATTGTAAGTATAAAAATTAATATTCTGTTCCATTAAAAATTCCATATTATCTGTTTCTTTTTTCCTTTCATAAGGCAATTTGAGACAATTATTTCGAAATATGAAGGTAAATATCGTATATATGGTATACAGTTTCGGTGTTTTATGTTAGAAAATATCAAACTTTTATATGCCTGTACAGTGTTTTAAAAGCGGTTGTGTTTATTTCAAGTTTAAATTTATAGAAAACTTAAAAACGATTGTACCGGATTTCGGAAGGAACATATAAGATATATATAACTTATGAAGAATTAGAAAGTGTTTAACACTCTTATCTTGAAAAGCCTGGAAAGTATTGACCTTAATTTACTTGTGATGAATTATCTTTTATATAAAAGAATAAAAAAAAGTGTAATAAAAGTTAAATTTTATTACAATATATTTTAAATATATTTTAAATATATTGTAATAAGCCTAAAATAAATTAATTTTTAATATAATTTAGGCTTATTACAAAAACAAAACAAATCAAACATTGTTTCAATTTTGATGATAAGGACGTATACGTAATAACCTATCGAATAATCAATTAGGTATATACCATATTGCATTTATTATGTTTATAACAGAAAATTATATTTAAATACTTTAAAACAAAAATATGCAATCAGTATTTATGATGCTTTATGAAATAATAATAATTAAACAACTAGTTTTAAAAGTTACTTCTGATAGAAATAAATAAAAATATTTATTTTATGTTATTGATATATTTCAAGAAAATTAAAAATTCAATAGTCGTCTCGGATATTTAAAGAAGTATCTTGGATTTCTGTGCTTTATTTCATTTGAAAGCTTTAAATGGTCTTATTATTTATTTATTTTATTTCAAAGCTCAAAATCATCTTTAATTTAAAACAAGCTATAAAATATTCAAAAGTAACGTATGCAACCCACTTATTCATTCTGCAAAACGCAGGCGGCACCTCAAACATGCTTGACTACTCAGATTTTGGGTGCATAACCTGTACGTTTACCTTCGATAAGAATAAGTTGCGTTCGCGGATGTTTCAGAACATTCGGTATAAATTTCTTATTCTTAATACCTTCTATTTTCCACAAAAATTTAAAATGAGAACAAAAAATATTGTGAAAACATAATAATATTAATTGATAGATTAAGTTTAGTTTAAAAAAATAAAGATTCCTAAACTTATTACATCCAAATATAATATACTAATAACAAATATTGCTTTGGCCTCTACAAATCACTCTCTATATGTCAGATTGTTTTGTTTCTAGATATTGTGGGAGCTTATTATCAAACAGTCTGACTGCGTTAAGAGTAAGACAGTGGCGGAATCTAATGCCCAATCCATACCACAGTAAATATTATTATTTGTAAGATTATTTGAATTTGTAAGATTTTAATATATAAACTTATAATAGCAACATATAGATGTCATCATATTAACATACAGCTTGAAGAGAGTTTATCAACGATTATCAGTCTACAAAGTGTCCTACTAGTTTTTAGTGGTAATACTGGAGTATAGACTTAGCCACGCTCATAAGTTTTCTTATCTATATTAATGCAATGAAATCAACGCTTATTTAAATGAATATTAAATTAAATATTCATAAAGTATGTCAAGTCTTAAGGTGGTAAGTCATATTTCGCTTTTGAAATCTGTATGTACTTAGTTTTGATTATAGCAAGATGATGATTCGCGATTTTTATTAGTAATGTGGCATATTTGTATTAAATATGTAGTAGCGTTCTAGTTTTATATATAACTAGTTTTACTATAATCGTTATATTATGATGACGTTATTTCCGATTCGTAAACGATTTTAAACGCAAACTTCGCTAGAAGACTTTAGTTTATATTTTGAATTAAAATTACAGATGATAACTCGTTAAATTGAATTAAATTTTCTTTAGTTAGGTTCAGTTTCAATACTTTGTTATATGAAGCCGTGTAATCGAAACCGATTTTTTTGATTCTGCTATTTATAACTGCTTTGTTTGTAATTTGTTTCTAACGAATAAAGAATAAGCAGTTTTTTATATAATTTTTTCTTTAATAAAAAAGTACTACGAATCAGTTTTCGATAATGGATACTGATGAGTTATCAGCCTCTTAAATAATAAAGAGTAAAGTAAATAATCATTGAATTGCAGCCAATAGGCGCACTCAGCGCTACATTTCATATTTCGTTTTTAGGAATTTCGATGAATTATGCAAAATTTCGATTTAACGAAGCTAAGGGAAATTTATAAGTTGCATCTATTTACATTTTACAACAATATATGATTAGCACTGCGAATAATTTAAATTTATGTATTTATGGCTTGAGTTATAGCCTCACTATTCTCATATGCAATATATACTTTGTATGAAAAAGTTGTAGTCATTCTAATTTCAAGGCATTTTGCTCAAAAGCAGATACGATTTTTAAATTTAATTTATATCAGTAAAGTAAATTTTTTTTCATTTTTTATTAATTAATTTTATTTCGTGTGACTTTTTAATATTTGTGAAACTTGTGACTTCTGCAAGTACTGTGGTCTTCGAAAGACAGACTGTGTTGGTTTTTCAATAGATTCGCGAAAAGTGAAATCGTGTAGATATTACGATGCCACTGGCGTGAGAAATGATATCTGCTTATTTGATTTAATTTTTTTTTATAAATTAGATTGAAATGAAAAGTGAAATAGAGACGTAAAGTGATGCTTAAGTACCTACAGAAGCGATAGTAATGACCTAAGATTATTGCGACTATTTCATGCTGTTGGCTATTGATGAAATGCTTTATGTTAATATGATCCCATATTTTATGATAATAAATTAAATAAAACCACTTTGAAAAACTGTGAACAAAAGTTGGTTTTTAAAATAATATATTTATATTCTTTTCTTTTTAATAATTTTTTCCATTATTGATAGTCATTAATAGATTAAAGGGGAAATGATGTTAGGAACGCTGGTCTTAAAGATTGTTCCAAACTTCCAGTGATCTCAGATCATTCCTTTTAAAAACGATTAGCAACATTTATTTGCAACCACCACTTAAGATATTTAAATTGAATACTTGGGTTAAAATATTCATACAACTTTAGAATTTGCTTTTAACAATGAAAATATTATTTTTAAAGAATGCATTACTTTAAAAAATTTTATATACATATATACATTTGATTAAGATCGTGTATGTATAAGTATCTATAAGTTTATAATATAATATAAATATATAAACAGTAATTTTAATACAAAATATGCTTTGTGTAAATTAAAGAAATGGGTCACAACCCATTCAGTTCCGAATTACCATGCATTTTATTCATGGTCATGTGTTGGCGCGTGCCACCATACAATTTGTAGTATTTTTGACGATGAATTGAATTGTTGTTGGAAGTGCTAACCTATTGAATTGATTTTGTGAACTTCGATGTAATCGAAAAATCGCCTACAAATCGTAGAAATGTGAAGGTGTTTAATTTTCACACTACGTGGGCTAGCACATGCGTGGTCTGTACAATGCTGTAGAACCAGTCTAAGAAGTCAACTTTAGTTGAAACCGAGTCGAGTTGTTGGCTTTAAATTCATTCATGAGCAAGAAATTCATTGATCGCGAGCTTAATACACCGTTGGTGACCTTCTCTATTAACTGAACAGGTGGGCTAACGTAGAATTCGTATTTGAGGCGGTGCAATATAGAATTTTTCGGTAAATTTAATGAATGAATGATGGATATGTTGATGCTCGTATCAACAAAGCGAAACCGCGTTTAGTAAACTTAACAGCATATGGTGATCCAGTGACCCCAGTAGGCATACCAAACTGCGAATCTTTTACACAAATTTTAACTAAGGCAGTCAAACATGGAAGCATTTCAAATATATGGAGAGCAAGATGCAAGTGTTTGTGAATAAATGTGTACGTAAAATTCTCAAAATATGGTGGCCAGATCGAATATCAAATAAAAGACTGACAAACAACTCAAAAAGCAACACAAGCTCAGATAAAAGTGAGAAAGTGGAAGTAGATAGGGCATACACTTAGACAACCGAGAAATTAAACAGTGAGGCAAGGTTTGGCATGGAATCCACAAAGTACCAGAAAACTTGGTGCGCTAGCGAAAACGTGCAGACATGGAACGACATATTTAAAGAAGCACCAGATATAATCAGATTTAGAAGAATTATTAAGGCCCTATGCCCCACACGAGAAAGTGGACAATAGTAGTGGTAATGAATGAATGATAAAACAACAAAGAAACTCATTTATTTATTAAACAAATGACCATATTATGTTTGTCAAAATTTCTTTAAAGGACAAACAACTTCATTTAAAAATACATTCTGTGTCTTTGTTGATCATCTAAATCATAACATCCTACAGTATTTTCAACATTCGTTAAAACAGAAAAATTTATCATAATATTATTTTTAATGAAATGCAAATAAAAATTATCAAATAATTAAATATCGTTATATTTCCAAGTTTTCTGTGATAGATAAAGTGATTATCTCACTTTAGAATAGAAATCAGATGTGCGGTTTCATAAAGCAGTAATCAATTGTCTCATATGGTGTATATGTATAGCCCCTAAACCAAATCTTCCTCTTAACTACTGGAATAAAATTTCCGTATTGAAACGGAAATATTCTCCATTCATTACTGAAAGGTAGTTCTGGTAGGCTTAGTGACACACTCCGCATCTGATGCTTTTCTGCAAAAACAAGAAAAAAGTACTCGCATCGACGACTACCTCCTAGCGCTTACCCGGCGCACGACCGATTGCCGAAAACCTGACCAAAAGTCAAAAATAAAAAGATTTAAATTAAAGATTATATTATGTTGTGTTTAGGAATAAATCAAGGATAATAAATACCTAGAAACTTTTTTTTCCTTCTATATCAGCCACGATAGCAGTAACAACATAATCTGTGTTTAAATAGCATTTACTGTGTTGTCAATTAAGTAAATGATGCGCCTATTAAAAGTCAAATAAGGTCTTTAAATAAAAATGAATTACAATGAAGTTAAACGAAAACGCCTTCTGAATGAAAGTAAATAGTTAAAAATCTATATAAAATTATGAAAACGTTCTGTTGTTTCACTTAAAACCCTATTTTAGGTTGTAGGCTGAAGTAGTTTCTTTCAAATTAAAACAAAATTGGTTGCTCATAAGTAAAGTGTTTTTTTTTAAATCAGATGTTAAAAACAACTGTTATATCTCTGTGAAAATGAATTAGCTCTATTTCTTTAAAATTTTAATATATTTGAATTTTTATATGATTTAAAAACTGAAGTTGGTAAGGGACTGATAGTTTCAGAAAAGAATTAGGTTGGTAATACTGCTCGATGCTTTTTTGAAATCTCATATACTATTGCCGATAGGTCAGATGTCTGAAGACTCTTAAAAATAATGCCATAAGTACTTTAAACGATTTCGCAAAGATTTTTAGCGCAAAAGTTCAAGAATCAAAATAATGCATGATATAGTTTTTAGTTTCTTAGTTACCTCTGATCTATATGTATCTAATTGCTAAGAATTATCTGCTTAATCAAGTGAAATTGTTTAATATACTTTTACCTCCAAAAATCGAAGAAAATGAATTGGATTGGCAAAAAAGTTACTAAGTACAGAATATTTTACTTCAGAACACACTGACGTAACTAGAAATTTATTATCTGAAGATGAAAATGATTTCTTCCTGTAACAATTAATTAGTAAATTACTAACATGAATTTAATATGGTGAAATATTATTACATCATTGATAATCTTATTTTTTTTTTATATTTATAATACATATATATGGTATACCTATGTCTTCTTCTTGATTCTTCTTCTTGAGTTTTTTTTTTAGTGCTATTACGCACTTTTACTCTATAATGGCATTTACATAAATGTATATTGTATAATATAACATATATGACATACTTTATTTATTTCATTTATTTATTCCTTTAATTGCAAAAATATTGATTATTGATTATTAATCAATTAACTTATAAATTTGAAAATTGCGTTTTGTTTTAAATATTCACTCTTAAGCTAATGGAATCGCGCAAATCATTTTGAAAATATTAAACTTAATTCAAACTCCTTAATTTGCGACACAAGAACTATAATATACAAACTTTAAGACAATTTTTTTCACGTTTTGAATTTCGTCCAGCTTTTCGGCAATTAGACGTACTGTGCGGCGGTAGCTAACACGATTGCATAACCTACCTCCGATATATAAACCCTTTCCACTGTCTGTCTTTCCAGTGTCCTTAGTAACCATCCGTTTACAACATAACATCTAGTTAATATATTTTGCAACATTTTTTTTAAAGATTATTTTATATGCAAATATGATGTACATATAATAACCCATAAAAAAAAGTGAAATTAAACAACGTGTGATTGTTTCAAGTATCTTATCGTACACATTTTCATTCCTTGTTCCCACATTCGCAATTTTTAATAATATATATAATTTTTATTACCTATCTAGTAGTATCTATAAAAGTTATTTAATTTAAACAAATATATTCATTTCTACTAACATTTTGTCATTTATTCGTAAATTCAAATGTGTCTTCAAAGTATCCTACCGAATTATAAGTTGCCATCCCTGCTTAAATATTTTACCCGTCAAAAAAGAATACATGAGTTGCCCTGCAGTTTTGACAGTTCCCGAAGAATTCGCGTCATTGCATATCATCGTTCATTTTCATTAAACTGCTGTTAGCGTAAGACGCACCTTCGCCATGGATAAACAAAGTGATCATATGGAATATATGAATAAATTTCTATCAAGTAGGAAGGATAAATGGTTCTTATATTGTTTAATATATTGTGTAGACTTACAGAGTACAAAGAAATCAATCTGCAATTAGAAACACAAACAAAACATCAAATATTATAAAGCTTATCAATTAGTTCTTGCAACTTGGTTCCGATAGGTTCTACTTATACTGCCCACATATGTATGACACCTACTGACCTACTGAGCGTGCATTTTGTGAGAGCATAATGGAACAAGTAGAACCTATCGGAACCAAGTTGCAAGAACTAATTGATAAGCTTTATAGTCAATGGCATGAGATTCAAATGGTGCGTGAAATCACTGCAAAACGCGAGTTACATTGTCTTATCTTATTCCTATACTAAACATTTCATTATCGTTGTTCGACCTAATCAAACAACGAAAGATCTACATTATACTTTATTATATTCTATTATCTTTAACTAAACATTGTAACTATAAATATTATTATCGTTGTTCGGCCTAACCAAAGAACGAATTGTCTTATCAGGATTCGATACTTCGAATCCTCACTATAAATATAAGCAAAGATGTTAGATATAAGTTAGTCTTAAGATTCATTTAATAAAATGAGCATTTAACTTAAGTTTAATGCTTAATTATTTAATAATAGTTTTTAATCAAATATAATTCGCGCTGTCGAAACTGAATCGGTTGTCAAAACTGCATCGTCTTGAATATCTCAATATTCTGAAATGCATTAAATAGTTATTAATACATTCATTATGTTAGACTATAAAATGCACACTAATAAAAATCGCATTTAAAAACAAAACATACGATTCTTTCCAACTTATAGTTTTATTAGAGATTCAATCAGACGCACGAACCGATCCTGAAATTATGAAATATATTTCGAAACTGGATGAGTGGCGAAATGTAGTATGGCGATGATATATTTAGTAAAGAAGTGTAAGCAAATTACACATACATTATGAATAAAAGTTCGAAATATTCTTCTGAAACTGAATTAGAAAATATATTTTTTTCAGAAATATAGTCGAAGGTACAAGTTTTAATATAGTTTTCATATAAGTTAATGATTCGGATATATATTTGTGTACAAGCAACAGTTTTATTTGTAAACGTTAATCAAAATAAAAATGTTTGACTATTAATCAATTAATTAAAATATTAAATCTTCCCTCTTCTTGCATTAGAATCGTCAATATAATACTTTCGATCTAACAATAGAAATTAAGTCTGTTGGTTTTAACATTTTGTTTTCTTAAATTCAATGCACAAGTATTATTTGTCCCAATTTCTAATTAATCTAGAGATGGCCTTCCTAACCATTCGTTCCTAAATTGACTAGTACGAAGCATTGTCGAAAGCCCTGTGTAAGCTATGTATAGCGTTTTCAGTTGATTTGCCTGATTAATAAGCATATAATTTAGAATGGAGAGATGACTTTCAAAGACTGGCTTCCTTTGATTAACTAATCCAAAATTGTTTCCATGGCTTTAAGTAAGAAGAACGTTAGACTAATTGGTCTGAAGGCCTTTGTCGTTTTATCTGCATTTTTTCCTGCTTTTGATGTAAAAGCTACCCGTGCCTTTATAAAAAGCAAAGCCTAATTCAAAGCTTCTCCTCAAAATAATAGTTAGAATCGGTGCTAGTACATCTATACCTTGCTGTAATAAGCATAGTTGCTGTAATAAGCATTTAGTCTTATTGATGGTGAAAAGCCAGAGAGAGATCACGCCTACTAGGCATCAAAGATAGAATACCCTTAATAGCCTGATTATCACCCTCACAAGTGACATAGCCTGGAAAGTGAGTGACCGGTAATAACTGTCCCGTCTCTTCTAGGCCCTTCCTAAAGCTTCCATTCATTTTTTTAAGCATCGAAAGACCATTTGAGTGGAATTTCGTAAAGTACTTTTGAAGTTTAGGAGCTGCTGGCGGTGTTTCGATCCCCTCAATCCCCTCATTTAAAGCACAATTATATTGGCTCCAATTACCGACGGACCTTTCCATGATATAAAGCTGTCAAGGTTTTTTTTGCAACTTTTCTATAATCCCCCTCCACCATGCCACGTTTCTAGAACGTGTTTTCTTTACTGAGTCGCAGCAACTCAGAGTAGCTGTTACCTCTGGCTCTTTTGTCTTTTATTTCATAAGCCCTCCAAATTTGGGGCAAGTTTTCATGTTCAGGTACTCTGATGATGTTGCTGTCAATATGGTGAGACACTCACTGCCTGCCGCATGGACATTTATTCTATCCTCCTTTAGCCTGGGTCTAAGTTGGCCACTGCCAAAGCCATAAAAGACTTCACGGAGTCCAAGGCTATCATCAGCTCGATTAGAATTCTTTTATGTCGACAGGGAGTTGAAACAGGGTACTAGCAAATGAAAATTTTGGCCTTAAGCACTTCTGCCTCGTCTACTAACTTCAATTCGGCTTCCTCAGTCACGATTTTACGTAGGAAAATTTAAAATTGTGAGCAGTTGCTCGCGAAACCTTGTTGAGGGTGTGTTGCGATTATGTTCTAAAAATGTTTTCTTGCAAAAATAATAGAGTTCGTGTTATACCTCTTTTGAAGAGGGTATTTGAATTTTCAATACAATATTTTTACTATTATTTCACGTGCACATTTCGAAAACATTTTATTTACTTATTCAAATGACAACAAAATCAGCTGTTTACGTACGGACTAATTGCACTTTAGAGTAAAGCGAAATTTTCATTTCGTTTCTACTTAAATTCTTAGTGTACGTTCCGACTAACTGAGCCTTTAAGTGCTTAAGGTAAGTATATAACTATTGTTTGGTTTAATATGATTCTACGAAATGTATCTTGAAAACATGACAAAGGTTTCACTTTATTTTAAAGAATGGTAGTATACAGATCACATACATGAAAGTTAACACCCTGTATTAGTACGACGGCACGAAATATGTATAAAGGCAATACATAATTTTCGTGCCATAAGAATGCGCAGCCAAGGGTTAATACCTATGATTCTTATGGTAACATTATTGGTAAATGTTTACTTTCAAAACTGTATCAAGAGACATCAGTTTCGAATTACATATTTGAACAATAAGAGGTCCAAATACTATTGGACATGAATCTCGTCATCCAGCTATTGACGCCAAATCTAAAGGCGCTTAAAAAATAGAAGCTACAATCCAATAAGATGGAGATAAAGAAGCTTTTAGAACATACTTTTGAATTTTAAAAGCTATAATTCGATGGGTAATATTAAATATTTCGTAAATGACGATAGTCATTAGAAGAAAACTTCTTTGAAGTAAGTCATTGGTAAGAGTTAAATAATAATAGTCATTGATCGGAATATTATAAATTCAACCAAATAAAATTATTATAAAAAATATATTAATAAATTTATATGTGTTATAATTATATCATACTAATTATATTAAACAAAATAATATTAAACATAATATCAATAAAAACACAATTTATTTTTAAAACCGCGATTCGAAATCGTATAAACTAATTTACATATATGTTATATATATATATAATTTAACATCCACTATTTTTCTCCTGACGTGCTTACTTGCTTTGGATGAACAATAATGATTTTGGATGAAAATGAAATGACTATTCTACCTGGAAATGCAAATTGACTGACAATTCGAAAGTAAGCGAACCATATCATACATACGAGTATCAAAGCCGAGACGACATAATGTTTAAGAAGCGCCAAAGTCCATGCAACGAAATCTCGCTAATAAAAAAGAAAAAGGGGAACCAAAAGGGAATCACTGTTAAACAACTTCCCGACTAGAAACTATCAAGCATAGAGCACAAAAAAATATCGTGTAAAAAACAACAAAATTTGCACGTTTGACTGCACACTAAAGACCAAAACGAAGTCTGGTAATGGGTGAGTGCACCGAAGGTGGGTGTACTTTATCTCTCTGCGGATGCAACAACAACACCCCCATTCCAAAATAGATGAATAATATTATATGAAAATAAGTCAAATAAAGCAGAATAAAAATAAATCTGCAAAAAGCACTTGCAATTAATTGAGTAGATACACAATACATATGTACGTTTGTATGTACATACGTAACGCAATGGAAAGCAGTAATACAAACAGACAAAACCAGATCACTGCGCTCTTTGATATTGATTTATGAGGTGAACTCTGTCGCGAATTGACAGGTGTACTGTGGCTCATCTCTATGTAGCTAAATGTAAGCTTCCCGCTGTGAGGCCGTACACTGGGGTGCGCTCACAGTGCGCTTCTCTTTTACTTTTGCTTTTTATTTTGCGTTTTGATAATAGCTACGTCACAGCTGTAGTTGATTTCGTTTGTCGCAGATGCAAGCCGGAGTGAATGACATAAGCTTAGCGTAGGAGAGATGCACACCTTTGAATATTTTGCACACAACTTATAATTACGTCCCAGACAATCTCACCGCGTATCTCTTCATATATAATTAATGCATGGTGTTAAGTTAAATTGGCAATGCTGTTTGAGTTCAGTGACTGCACTGATTTCATGCAATCCATATAAAGCAATTTATATTAATAATATAATATCATATAATATATATATAAGACTTACTTTGAATATCCGAGTTATTTGTGGTGAAGTTATTAAGTTCTTAGCAAATCTGTTAAATCTATTAATACTGCTCGCATTGTGATGACATATTATTTTACTGTCACCTTTCAGCTGATCAAGATCAATTTTTATTTGCAGTACTGCGTTAATACCAAAAACGACGTCAACCTAGAAATTCAACGAAAAATCACTCATGCCAACAGATGTCAGTTCGGTCTGAGTATGTAATTGAGAAATAAAATCATCCTCTCTCGACAAAAAAACATCATGTTCTTCAAGTCTCTTCTCATGTCGGTCACGCTTGTGATAAATAGGCAGTAGGAGCATTAGAGGGAACAATTTTTCGGAAGATCTGTGATCCCTTACGCATTTGCAGCGAGTGTCGACTTCTCTGTTTATAATTTACGCTGTCATTTCAAATTATTCTTGACTTCAATAGCAAATCAAGTTCAAATCAGGAAGATTTTTGCGGGAACTTTGACAGCTGACAATAGAATTAAACCGTAATTTTTACAAAATCAAGTGTATTTTAACTTCGACAGTTCACCGTAAATAGTTTCGAGGAATGAACAAAGTTTTTAGACAAACTGAAACAAAACTATTATTTATTATGTGAAAGTAGTTAAAAAGTGTGAACATATGATAAATCTGACAATCAAATTGCAACAATATGTCGTGCGAATGTCAGATTTCCGTTTAAAATTTTTAATAGCTAAAACCAAAACTCTCGTGTGAATCCAGTATTAGATAGAACGATGAGCTGCACAAGTTATACCGATACACTCACATAATTAAGTACATACAAATTGAGCGTCTTTGCTTGCTAAATCATATCGTGCGATTAAAAGAAAATATTCCAACAAGAAAAGTGTTTGATGCGGTACCCGATGCTACGAAGCGTGATTGAGAACTTCATCATTGTCTGCACAAAAACCGAATGATCAAGAACCAGATAGGAAGGCACTACCAACTAACACCAATAAGCAACTAATCGATCTGGCTACCGGAGGCTACTAGATGCGAACAAGGATGATACACTTGTGTAATGGCCAACTAAATGAGGAAGTAGGACTATGTCCAATTCCTTAGATTAAATCAACACATTAAACAAAACAAATATAGTTTCAAGTAGATCAGTTAATACAGGGTGCTTGACGAAAATTGCAAAACGGTGTATTTTGTTTATTTTTGTTAAATTTAATGAAAAATAAGTGAAAATATGCGAAAAGAGGGAACAATAGGTCTCTTTTTCAAATAACTCCTACTCCTTTTAAAATAAAAAAATTCGAAAAAAACTTTAAATTTTTAACTCAATTTATTTTGGTTCCATATGGCCGGCTCTAGTATGAGTTCCATAATGGCCTTCAAACTACCAATGAAGCTGTCGCACGCTGCGCGCAAATGGATTTGCGATATTTTTTAGGGCCAACCTTACTATTAAAAATAACTCAGACCTAGAAATCTAAAGGGTTTATATCAAGTGAAGAAGGTGGCGTCTATGTTTATGGAATAATATAATATAGAAGTTCTGACTCAATCAGTACAAAAGAATATTAAGGATTGGAAATTCTGCCAATGCTCCGAAAAATTTGCATAATTAACATATACGAGTAAATTAAATTCAACATATTTCGTTTTTACGCTTATCAGACATTTAGCTACATCTATACTCTTTATTCTATATTTTGTTGAACCTTTTCCAAGTTAGTACATCTGGCCACCCATTTCACTGACTAATTTGAGTATTCCTCATAATCTTCGAGATTATTCAATGATTAATCTAAGATCTGCGTATCGCCCCGTGCGGTTAGTGATTACTCTGAGATTAGATAGTGCTAAGTAGGGCGGCCTATCGGTTTTCGCATATAGCTTCAGGGCTCTGTCCCTTATGTATTTTTTGACCGGCTATATTTTAAAGTCTCTTAGCATGTCATTCGAGAGGACCATAGCACTTCGAAGAGTCTTCGAGGAGCCTGACTTTGAGCAACTTGTTTGGAACATTCACAAAAGAGATTATTTATTATTTCAATTTCCGCTTGTGTGTGAGTAAGGAACTACAATTATCTTGCATGTCTACTTGTCGTACTCGATGGAGTATCTCAAGTTGCTCTTATGCCAAGAATTATTTATGTTTTTAGTATTTATATTGTTTTTTTAGTTGTAAAAGTACGAATAGCCACGTATTTCCTAGAATCGAAAGGGTTAACTCTCAGTTCACATATTAAAAATTTGTTCTTTGGTTAATGGTTATGAAATTTGTATTTATTCTGTTACTTCAAAGTATTTAACACATACTATTTTTTTCTTATGATTTACAGTTTTATTAAAAATTTTTGTCAAAACACAAAATTCCAAACTAACAGAATTTACAGGTAAAAATTACACGCACATCCGCCGCATAATTTTCAATAAAACTTCTAGTATCTCTTCTTTCAGTTGTATCTTCTTTACACATGTCACCAGATAGCTAAGTTCTAAGCTTTGGTCTGTGTTCGCAAAGCTAAGCTTAAACGGAAGTGATTATTATTAATTGCGTTTGTCTAGCGATTCTTATATATTTTTACATTTTATTTTATTTTATTTTTAATTTTGTTTAATTGCTTCCGTCTGTTGGCAAGCACCGGATCGAGCTGGCGAGCTGGCGAGCTGTCTTTATTTTGTTTCTAGTAACTGGTTTTTATTTCTAGAACTGTTTTTATTTTATTACATTTTTTGCACATTATGGCTTAATCTTTTAATTGTGTGTGAGAAATATTAAAAATAAAACAATTATGTAAATATTTCACACCTCACAATTTCATATAAATCCCCTACTAAATCGATTTCATTGTACTTAAGTAACTTAAGTAACTAAACAGTATATTTAAGTTTACTTACAATCCTAAGATCATTTTGACGTCTTTCTGAGGTTTTAGTTCATCATCTATTGCTCATAAGGCTACGACACATTTGTACAAGGCTTAAGAAATCGATTTATCGGCAAAACAAAAAAGATTTTTAAGGAATAAGTTCGCAAAGAAGTGTGCATGTACTCCTTTCATTGGGCCAGAGCCCTTCTGCAGGGTAACAAATAGCTTCACAAATAACTTATTATGTGAACGGGAGAAACAGCATCTACTTGAACACTAAAGAGCCCAAATAGACATGCGACAGTCAAAAAGATTCATTGATCCTGAACACATCAAAGTTGATGCTATCAACCTTAGCAGAAATGATATCAAAATCTACACTGAACTTCTTACAGGACACTGTAGACTTAATTACCACATGAAGATTATAGGTGCGGTGATTCCTGTCGACTCTGTCATGAGAAGAAGGAAACATCAGAACATGTTCTATGCAACTGCCCAGCGGTGGCAAGACGTAGACTCGATTACCTTGGTAGCAGGATCCTGGTCCCAAATCAAATAGGTAAAATTAAGCGCACTGTAATTATAAGATTTATAAATAGTCTAAAATTGTCCTAGTTGGGCCTATAGGCGCACAATAGATCTTTTAGGTCGGGGTGCACAAATAGCCTATTTAAATAATAATAATAATAATAAAATAAGTTCACTATGACTTAACGTGATGCCAACTTTTCTGATCATTTTCTTATAACCAAATATTTATGAAAAATATATTCTTATAATATGAGATATTTTTAAAAACTAAGAGTTTAGCATTGCTAAGTCATGTTAAGAAAGCATCAAAGAAATCCATCTTATGGATTTCAAGCGGAAAATTACACGTTAATTATAACAAAATCAAGAAAATGCTTACAGTTTTCTTTGATTCAAAGAAAATTGTTTATGGTGTTAGTTCTTTATCCCAGAAGGAAACATATAAGGAAACAGTTAGAAAACATATATCATTTGTAAGTTTTACAACGATTGCGAGCAAGATTTAGATAAGTGTTGCCGCAATATCGAGAGACAGATAATTGGATATTATTGCACTATAATGCATCATCGCACAAATCTATTACGGTATCTATCACTGATTCCAGAATATCCATCGTATTCACCAAATTTGGATTTTTTAGTAGTAAAGTAGTAAAGAATTACATACATGTGATTTTCTAAATCTGTAAAATCAAATTACAAAGCCAACGGTCTCAGGTAGAATAATTTGTAAATTAAAGATTATAACATCTTTTCACCTGAAAAATTCCGAAAAATTCTTCTGTATCACAATATATATACACAATATATATATATATATATATATTTGCTTTGTGACTGCAGATTTCTTTTTCAGATTTAGTATTTATTATCTTATTTTTTTGTTGTTCTTTCCTAAGTTTTTTTTATCGATCTTCAAAAAGTACCAGATAAATAATATATATAATGTACATATATATATAGATATATATACTTAAACTTAGTTTTAGAACCGCGAAATGGACAGCTCTGTACATTACTTCCATTACTAACGAAACAGATGCACTGCTTAATTATGTTATGTATCTATTTCTACACTTCTCAATAATGTTACAATTCTAAAAGTTTTTTGACCTTACATTGGAATACTCTCACTTTCTATTCTTCTTCCATCTGACTAATACTGGATTCACACGACAGTTTTGTTTGTGATTTTAGCTGTCAATTGTTGTTGCTTTCAATGCAAAATAAAAAATTTTTGACAGCCACAATTACAAACAAAACTGTCGTGTGAATCCAGTATAAGCTACTGATTTGTGTTAATATATGTAGGGCTTCCGGCTTCCGAGAGTGTTGAAAAATACTAATTACAAAAAAATATTTAAACTATTCAGATTTCAAAAACAAAATACCGCTTGATGTTTCTTACTTAAGATAACATAATTATATAAAATTTAATTACTTAGTACAAAAACGTTTAATAATAATCTTGTTTTTTAATAATAAAACAATATAAAACAATAAATTATTACAGAAATGTTTATAAAGAGATTTTTCGAAAATTAGTGAACTACAACAACAAAAATTCTTTTTTATATTATTTTAACCCATTAAGTATCAAACCATTGCAGAATAGAAATTTTACGGTTAAATTTTTATAGTAAATACTAAAATAAAACAAGTTTAAGTAAATGAAAAAAGTTTAATATTTATTTGAAAGATTACTCTCACTCTCATTTCACTTAAAACAATATAAAATATTCTTTGCATATTAAAAAAAATCCAAAACTAGCCGGTGGTCAGAAATGGGTTAATTAATTTGGCTAACCATACAGTTGTTTCGAGTATTGCAAAATACCCATCATCAGTGGTCTTGGAATTAACTCTTGTATTTAATTAGACTGCAAGTACCAAGGGTTGAACTCGTACCCTTCAAAATTTGAAGCTCAGAGTTAATGTTCATTAGCCAACTGACCCAAAGCCGTACTTGACTTGTATGTTCGAATTTGGAGTTTGGTTTATTTTTTGTGAAAGTTCATTAACAGTCAGTACCACTTCAGCATTTAAAAACGTTATTCGAAACAATAACTGTAGGTCCAACATATACTGGTATACCATATGCTCGTTAAAAAATATGTATCTTTCTTATCATGTTATGCGTTGTTTAAACTAAACTTCTCTCTATTTATAATCATCGGTTTTAGTTGCTCAATTCAATTGAACATTATTCGATTTTTAAAATATGTTTATATTGCTATAATAAGACAATTATAAAAAGTCCAAGTCTTTTTAGATAATTTGCGAGTATTTAAATTCAGAAACGAACAAATGGTAATGTAAATATATATATATTTCATGAATGGATGTGGTACTAAAAATCCCATTATGTGAAAGCGACTTGCTTTGAACTCCACTATAAAGAGAGGTCTATTTTATAAAGACATCGCTCTAATTGCTTAATAAATGTGTGACGTGACTTATTCAAAATTTATTGAAATATTAAAATCAAAATTTATATGAAGACGAATATGAGGACGAGTACAAGAACTTCATCTCTAAATCATCTGATTTACAGAGATCGAAACAGATGGCGAGGTACGTAATTATCTTATAACAACGAACAATACTGGTTAAACCTTTTCTTATGGAAACGAAGTACTTACATTTGTTTAATTAAACCAAAAGTGCACGTTTAATTTTTCCCGTTTTATATATAAGATAAAATTGTTTTAAATATCAAAAACTTCAAAAATTTTATATTTAATTGTTTCCTCCTCAAAAATTATATTTGCAATTCGTGTTCGAGATTTGTTATTTGTGATTTGTGGTCTGCAAATAAACATACGAAAACTAGTTAGATATATTTTCTAATTTCTACATTTAAAATTAGAATACATTCAATACGTAGAACTTCTTACTTCTTACCTAGTCAAAATGCTCCGTTGATTAATAAGGATTCATCAGGGTAAGTTTGATCATACATAGATATTAGTCCAAACGCGTGGGTGGTCGGTCACACGTTCGATTCTGTTTTGAAAATATCCAAACCATTATATTTGGAAATAAAAGAAAATCAAAACTTCAAAACTTCAACTTACCATCATCTGGAATTATCGATATCGGCTGTTATAAGCTTCCATGTAAGATCCTTTAATGTTCGTCAATTAAATAAACCATATGGATTTTGATAATAACTCACAAAACTGAAAAACATATTTAATTCAAAATAATAAAATATCTGATATAAGAACAACTATATAATACAATAAACACCATTTTATCATTTTTATCCTGATCATTTTGTCAGGAATTACCTACGATAAGTTAGAAGCAATTACCATAATGTCATGAAGAAGTCATTTATTTCGCCAGTTCACAGCTCACAGTTCACTTGAGAATTTTATTAACGTAAACCTTGTAACGGTTAAGCTCGTCATTTCTGTGCAGCGCGGATAGTTCCTTTTAACATCATCGTTTAAATATGAGTGTTTATTTTTTGTTTTTTTTTTATCAAATCCAATATGATTATGAGTCCAAGTCTAGTAAAATATTTTTCTATTTAGGTATAGCATTAGAATTTATATCACTTCGATTTGCTTTAGATGTCTCCATTATCTCCATTCGAGTGAGGCGACTCTGGAAAGAGAGTTAAGTAATAGAGTATGTTCTTAAAATATTGGTATATACGAATATGTGGGGGTACATATGGGTGATGTGTTACAATTTGTGTGATATGTACCGATATAGCAATTATTATGGATGTAATTTTGTTATATTGTAATTTTTTAATGTAGTTTTAGAATGTTAAATATATTATAAATTTGTTAAGATTCCTATAACTATAAATGTTATGTAAATATTTTCTAGCTTATTTATGTAAAAATCAAATTCCAAATATGCAATGATTTTTTAAATGAATAAATCCTTAAAATCTCAATTAATCTAAAGGGAATGGTATCCAAAAATATTGCTTTTATAATATTGAAATAACCTTAATGAAAATGATTAAAAATCTTGAAAATGCTGAGTTTAGTTAGTTACTCAGTTTCTTGCGATCTTCGAGTGAATATAACTTTGGAGTTTTTGTTGAAAAAGTGTACTATAATTTTTAATTGAGTTAGAGTGTATTAGATGGGCACTACGTATAATACAATTAAACGCCATCTAAAAACACACTTAACGCTACTACAATTGAAATTTAGATGAAAGTTGAATACGTTCTTTTGGATTTGTTGTTATGAGAACTATTTCTCTTAAGATGGATAACAAGAATTCATCTCACCTAACATGTAACCCATGTAATCCTCTCTGATAATAAAATTCAGGCGGAGTGGTTAGAGAAACAGACTAATTTCCGGCTTCTTCAGAAGTGGTAATTCGACAAGTCAGGTAACTTAGATGGATTTAGTTTAGTCATTGAACATTGAATAATACTAGAAGTAAAAGAACTCATCAATTAATATACGCTATACATTAGAACAGAGCTTACCATAATGTCCATAGACATTATTATTCATTAGCTTGTAGTGTCCACACAGCTCGTTGTGTATATATTTTAAGTAACGTTCACAATTTTGTACTTTTACACTATTAATTTTGAAACATTATGTAGAAAGCAAAAAATAAATATAAAATACAATAGAAATGTGTTTGGGATATTGATTTTTTTGAATTTTCAAAGCTCACTATATCAAAATATTTAAAAGTAAAAAATTTAACTGAACCTTAAATATACATATATATGTATATATATATATACATATAGAAGAAGCAAATTTTTATTGATAGACTCAAATAAAATATTTTTAATATCAATAATTATCCAATAATAACTTATTATAACATTAACTTACTGGAAGAGGAACTCCAAGTAAATTATGTGTTAAAAACGCAGTAAAAGGATATGTAGTCTAAGTATAAAAATTAGATGACATAATCTGGTATATACTATGTCTAGTATAAACAATCATTGGATTTAATCGTGCCGAAGCGGATCAACTAATTGAGAAGTATCGCTCTCACAAACATATGTACGTGTATGTAACATAAAAATATTATTTTGACGTTTACATTATTGTGTATACCTTGGCTAATCGAGACTTAACTTAAACTCATCAGTCAAATATATCAAAATGTATAAATGAAATGTCTTTCTAGATATGAACTATGCATAGTTAAAGAACTATGCCGTTCCTGAAATTCAAAAACACGATGAATTTTTATTAAAAAGTGCTAGTAAAGGAACTGCATATATAATATACATATGTTGAAATTTAAATAAGAGAATAAAGATAAATTAGACAACGAGTCAACCTAGCAGTAGAGGTGATATTTTTATTGTTTTATATGACTGTGACATCTTGAATACATACGGAAACACGTAAATAAAGTAAATGGAGTGAATATATTTCATTCGATCTTAACGAAGAGTTGTGAAGCAATCATTATCTTTGAGATGGCTATTGTTGAATTTTACACGTAATAGTAAGATCTGAGGGATATATTGGAAAATAAATTAAATCTTAGTCAGAAGTTTATCTATTTGGATTGAATTTGTGAACCACGAAATGGATAACTCTGCATGAAACTTAAGATTTTTATTTTAGTGAAGAAGGCTAATATATTTTGTTTATTAGATTGATTTTTAACGTCCGTTTTAACGAAAAAAAGTAAATTCTTAATATAATATAAACTATTGTGTTCAACAGATAGGTTTTTATCGGACAGTGAGAATCACAACAAAAATTTTTAATTATTTTTTTAATTAATTGAATTATGGCTGACCATACAGCAGTGGTGTTTTAATTATTTCTCATATTTAATTATTCGTAAATAATTTTTTGAGGCTAAAAGTACCAAGGGTTGAACTCTACCCTCCCAAATTTGAAGCTCAGAGTTAGTGTTTATTAGCCAACTGACCCAAAACCGTACTTGACTTGTATGTTTGAACTTAGAGTTTAGTTAAATTTCTGTAAAAGTTCATTAATAAATTCACTTGCTGTGTTACATATTGGAACACAATCATAAAACAGCTGTAGAATAATTTAATTAATTAATTATATATTTATTTTAATTGTTAAAATTCAATACTATTCGGTTTGTAGAGGCATTAGTTGTTACATGCCTATGAAATTTTTATTACACAAAAAAGGTTCAAACTAAACATGTTCCGTTTTATAATAAAAAATACAGAGAGAAAATTTTTCACACAGCTGCGTTGGTTTGTAGCAACATGTCGCCGCATTCTTGTCAACATGCTGCAGAGTTCAAAAACTATCAACATTTATGAATGCTGCCTGACAAAATACGCTAAACGATTTATCTGTTTTTGAAGAATGTATACATTTTATATATATCTTTATATAAGTATACAAAGAAATAAAAGTTTATTTTAATAAAAAAATATCAAAATATGATCACGAAATCAAATTCATTTCATAGCACATCATTTTGAGTTAATGGAAAAAGAACTCAAATACGTTCTGCTCAAAAAGTACTCGGATTTTGTAAATAAAACACACAAATTGAAATTTTATTCCAAATTTATTTTATCTCCTTCAAAATATGCTCTGTCTGAAGCGATACACATATGCCAAAGCTGAACTCAATCTTCCATACACTTTTCGTAGACCCCGTACGATTCAATCGACTCAAAACGCTTACCACGAAGGGGCAATTGGAGTTCCGGGAACAGGAAAAAGTCGCACGGCGTCAGATCTAGTGAATATGGTACCTGAGTGATCTTATTCGACTTTACTATGCCGATGAAAAGTCTGATAAACTATCAAAGAAGTATTTTCCTAAGAACCTATATCTTCTGGACGCCAAAATCGGACATTCACAAAAAAAATGTATTATAAGGTCTTTCTCCTGCGGGTTTACACAACTGCAGTTTTATAAAGTCCTCTAATTTTTATTCGATCATCATATAATATCACTTGCTATATATTTTTCTTTTAATCAGAAAAGAACAATATAAAAATATTGTTTACAATTATTTCCTTCATTTTAGGATACAAAACAATTATAGGATAGAAAAGAGTAGAAATTAAGAGGGTACCGTCTCCTAACGGAGCACTGCGACCACAGTTTATATTTTGTACTGCTACAGACCCTAACCGAACAGAAGACATTGCACTCTTCGAATGAAAGCTGATGTCGGAAGGGGAAAGTAGTTGCCCAGTGACTTCTTGCAGGCCCAGACTAAGGCTAGACAGACAGAGAATTTGACTGAAAGTCTCATCTGCTTTAAGCAAAGTCGATTAGATTAGATTAGATTAGATTAGATTAGATTAGATTAGATTAGATTAGATTAGATTAGATTAGATTAGATTAGATTAGATTAGATTAGATTAGATAATTAGATAATTAGATTAGATTAGATTAGATTAGATTAGATTAGATTAGATTAGATTAGATTAGATTAGATTAGATTAGATTAGATTAGATTAGATTAGATTAGATTAGATTAGATTAGATTAGATTAGATTAGATTAGATTAGATTTGATTAGATTAGATTAGATTAGATTAGATTTGATTAGATTAGATTAGATTAGATTAGATTAGATTAGATTAGATTAGATTTGATTAGATTAGATTAGATTAGATTAATTAGATTTGATTAGATTTGATTAGATTTGATTAGATTAGATTAGATTAGATTAGATTAGATTAGATTAGATTAGATTAGATTAGATTAGATTAGATTAGATTAGATTAGATTAGATTAGATTAGATTATTAAATTATTATTATAATTTAAAAAAAAAATTACTTCGACATAAATTGTTAAAAATAAAATCAATTCAATTCAGTCATAGTAAAATATTTATTTCTCTTCATTTTAACAAAAAATTTCGGTTCGGACGATGGAAAAAAATATTGTCCTTGACGAAATCAATGAGGGATTTTTAAATTCAAGTGAATTAATAATTTTATTCATAAATGAGAAATGCTTCTAATTAAATAAACCTGCCATTTGATATTACTATTACGTGATGTCATTTTAGGTTCGTTTTGAATTAGTTTTTGTTTTTTTTTTGGTAACATTACACCATAAACTTTAACAAATTTATCACTTCAATTGTTGCAATTAACAATTTTGCCAAATTAAGTACGCGAATCAAAAAATTCGGTCAAAATCATTTATCACTTAAGATTTATTGATAAAAGTATTAATAAATAAATAATTGGAAAAATTTTTTGCCCACCTTAGCAAGCAAAAATTTATAATTTTTCTATGAAATATAAATGTATAAAAAATATTTAAATTCATATTAATGAATTGAAAATGGGAATATGCCAAGTCGCTAAATGTCTCAGCAACTGCGACTGGCATCAACCAAAGTATCTTTGTGACTTTAGCACAACTAATAGTGCTAATAATAATGATATCAGCACCAAACAATGAAACTCAATTGTCATTTCGTACCAAAGAAATCGCACTTAACCCAGTGCCCGCAACAGCGCAACAGACTAATCAGGCGAAGCCCCGGCAACAATTCCGATTCAAGTAAGTTTAATTGAGAAAAATGTGCGCAGGCGTACGCGAAGCGAAATTCGGAGTTGCGTTCACATTCGCTTTTATTTACTCACAACCCGCCTAACGACGAGCGATTGTTTATGGTGCAATTTCATTTTGCGGTCGGGCTTGACGCAAATATCGCTTAACCCCGCCGGTAATTGAAAGTACACATGTACATTTACACGAGCACCAGCTCTAAGCGTTCAGGCGTTCAGGCATTTGTTTTTATTACATTGACCCACGTACCGGTGCCAGCGAAGATTGGCTGGAGTGCTTTGAACCTTTGTGCGTCAATACGAATTCGTATAAATTGTAATTGTGGAGACAAACGACAAGTATTATGCATTTTTATCTATTCAATTTGAGTGTAAGTGTAACAAATATTCAATTTCAATTGTAAGGCAAACACAGCCGTGTCCGCGGCATGCAGTTTTTTCGGTCTATGAATATCTAAACTTTTCTGTTTTTATTTTCAGGATCTCTGCAGAGCTTTCGAAACTTTCGAAATAAATATCATTATTGAATTAAGTTTGTTAATAACTTCAAATATCTGAATAAGGTATTTTGCACGAAACCCAGCCATCAATAATAGACTCAGTTTTGAACTAATTAAATCGACAAATAGGCCCGCAGAATAATGTAGCGAAAAGATTTAGTTAAAATTATTCAAAAACCTTCCTGTTATTTTTATTTTTATTATCCCTTTTTTATTTTACTCTTTTTTGAATTAATGGAATAATTGATATCTACAAGGTATCCAGAAGGTATTATATTAAAAGACTTACTATCAGCTTTGCACAACAAATATAATAATTTGCCTATCATAAAAGTTAAATAATATTAAAGGCTATTCGACAATAATGGGAATTATAGGAAAAGCTGCACACGTAGTTGTCTTTGACAATGTTAGCTTTAAATCAATCGAGTGAGTGGTAGTTTTCCTTTATGAAGGACCAACACTATCTATATTGGATTAAGACAATATTTATGCTACAACATATTACAGTAAACTTAGGCACTACTATTCAATAAATGATAATGAATGGCACTAAATAGTGTCCACAAAGTAGCTACCAGTCCCTATTATTACAGCCGATTCTTCTTATAATCTGTAGGTATATTTTAATAACATGTATAAGATAATCATTGATTATGCAAATGGCATCACAAACGCCATGTCATGATTCTAAACGGGTTTCTGATTCTACGGCTTTCTATAAATCCAGCTAAAACAATTATAATCCTTTTCTGAAGGTGGCACACGGTAACAACACCAAATATATACAATATTGTTATTGTCTTGTAGAACCAACATAATTGTTTTAATCATTTAGCCACAGATAAAAGGTTGGCTTGGTAGAGCATTTTAAAAAAAGTTCTGTTGGACTTGTAGGTTCAAATTCGAAGATGTCGATATATGATAGTTATGTTGCCAAATGATCTATACTATAAACATATACGGTGAATAACTGGATTATCTGCAAAAAAAACACAAATCGAATTGCAACTATCAATAGATTAGCCAGGAATCAATAAATTCCTGATGTATACTAGTTAAGTACTTAAACTTTTCTTATTTTACTACAAGCTGACCACAGATATCTTCTTAAAATAATATATAAGTTTTATGAAACAAGGAACGTTTCCATTCCATACCCAAATTAAACCACTCACAGTCGAGTAGAGTGTACGTTGTTTAAGTCCCATTAATATCTGAATGGTTACAGACCTACTGATTCATAACACTTGTATACTAGTGAGTTAATGATAATTGTAATGATCAATTATAATAAATAATAAACATATAAGTACATTTAAGTAAGCATGAAATTTATATTAATATTGAATAATTATATATGTAATTATATATAATGTAAGATTAGAAGACTACAAACAGACATTGCATTTGCAAAAATTAACTGCTTTAGTTCCCGCAAGTGTTGAGTATATCAACAAGTAAAATTATTGATGTATTATTATTGGAGTACATGGAGATAATAGATAGGGAAATAAACAAACATAATTAAATAAATAATACATTCGTTAAGTCATTGATCATAATCGCTACTTGAATTAAAAATTTATGTAACGGATAAAATCAAAATGTTTTTTGAAACATAAAAAAAAAATATTTTTGTGCACAAAGAAATTCTTTCATAAGAAGCATAATGCCTTCTAGACCGAACGTTAAAAAATATACATATGTCAATAAATCAAAGAAATCTATGGTTTCAGTTCTCATTTCCAGTTACACATGAGAAGCTATGCAAATAATATTTCTTATCTGCTCGAAGTCCTCATGGTGAAGCAAACAGGCCTGAATTAGCATTTGAATTTTGTAGATACAAAATTATTATTTATTATATATTTATTTAACACCGGATATCTGATAAATTCGACACCCCCATTGAGATACACAATTCAATTTACCAAGTGGCGTCAATTATTGTATATGGGTTTATTAAGTAATCATAAAAATTAATTAAAGATTTGCAACTTTTATTTAATTTAATTATTTGTTAATTTGTTTTTGTGTTATTTGTTTGTGAAGTATATTTTATAATTTTATTAATGGCAAAATTATAATTTTAAACTGTTTATGCAATATTTATTTAAATAATTTACCTTCATGGATGCTATACAAAATTAAGATAAGAATAAATTACATACATTACCTTTCAGGCTCCAATTTTTTTTTAAGTTTTATCTAACATTCCAACGATATTTATGCTCTTACAAGTTGTTAGACTATCACGCCTTATTAAAATCTCCAACACCATTCCTGATCATTTCCATCACAAAATTGAAGACATCACATGATAGAAGCCCTGAAATTATTTGCGAAACTGACAGACTTACCAACACCGCGTTATCGAATCTCAGAATGATTACAGGCTCCTCGGGGAAGTATGCAGATCTGAGGTCAATTATTGTTTAGTCTGAAGAAGTGATAAACAATAATCCAGTCAAGGCGTAATGAGAGATTTTGAAGATACCTCGAGTTAATAAAGAGTAAAAGTGCTCAAATGCACTGACTCAAATAGCTTCAACATAAAAACATAATAGAACATCATCTTACACAGGATTTATAGTAAAGTTTTTTTTTGTGATTTTCGCTGTAAAAAAATTTTCATTCTGCATTAAAAGCAACAACAAATGACAGCTAAAAGTACAAACAAAACTGTCGTGTGAGTCCAGTATTATCTAAAGCCTCGCACAGTATTAAAAGGTTCAAAGAAATTTGATCATACCTTGATGGAGCTGTGAGTATTACGTCATTCTTTCACATATAGATAAAAAGAGTTTTATATTTTCACATACTGTTAAAAAGATCATGTACGCGATCATGTAACATATTAGGTTGAATCCGCAATAATTGACGAAGAATCTTTACTTAAAATATGGTAATCAGTGAAGTGATAAAATGCTAATCATCCGAACATCTGGCAAAACAGCAGTGTGAATTGCGTAAAGGAAGTGATTACCGTAGAAGTTCCAATATTTTAAATTCTTTTTCTGTTCCCCGAGAGTTATTCGCACAATTTTACTACAGTTTTTTTTGTAATAAGATTTGTAATATTTTTGAGTTAATGCCGCTTCTGTGACAATTTTCATTAACCATGACGCTTTTCGCTTGGCAAACTTAAGACGTCTTACAGTAAGAAGTCTTAGGGGCATGTTTTGATTGCAGTTACGTCACTACAATTGCAATGCAATTCATTCTCCATTGAAAGCAACAATAGTTGCTGTGAAGTGTCTGCAAAAATACCACTTTTATATAGGGTATTCGCTAACGCGTTGTTATCCATTATTTTGATTGACCCTGATTTCTAGATAAAGAGTAATCACTTTTAGTAATTTTCGTTAAAAAACGCTGAAAAAAACAATCTTTCACTGACAATACCTCTAGAGATTCGCTCAGCCAGTAAATCAACGTACCTTACATCATACTGTGCGACACTCTTGAGAAACGAGGTCTATAAGTGCTTTTTATAACACTTGGATTATTACTTTATATGGTAGATATTGCATGTACTGCTTACACAACAGTAGCGTACAACGAACTTGTAAAATTAATAAAAATTATTTAAAGTTTGTTTGTAGATCATAGCCGTGAGGAATGATTAAACCTGTCATTTAACCGTTAATATCACAGTTGCGTGAAGGAAGATGGAGGTGCCTTACATCTGCTTTGTTACTTCCCATCGCATGCACGGCATCAATTGATTATGCTACGGGCTTTATTCTCTGAGGCTTTTGAACCTCTGAGTTCTTATACTGTAACAGAATCGGTGAATAGGCCTTAGTAGATCCTTAGGATCACTGGTATAACCAAACCAAATCTAACCTAACTAACCTAAATTTTCACTCAATTGTGTGGGTGGTACTTTCAATACTTTAAGCTTCCACAAAGACATATATATTTACATATATATTTCACTGTTCATATTTAAAACATATCTGCAGTTTATCACTTATGCATATTTGCATTTAACTTAACACACTTAACTTATCAACTTAACAATCAGTGCAAACTGCACTTTGTAGATCAAATTGTAAGCGTGTAATTCCATGTTGCCAAAAACGATGTTGCTTCTGTTATTTACATTGTCATGTTAACTTAACAATTAACTGTTGCCAAATGTATTGAAAAAATTATTTATTTAATTTATTATATTTTCACCATACACATTTTTAACGATAAAGAAGTTTTTTATGTAAGCCCTTTCGGTCATTCATCAATCTGTTTGAAGACTTCTTTATCGCTATTATGTGTGACTTCGCAGCTGAAACAGAATAACACCAACAAAACATGATCAGCTCAACTCCATCGCTTCAATTCAAACCATCTGTTGTTTACACTCTTGCTCTTGCCGCAACTTCTTAACATTTCATTCATTCAATCGCCTTGCAATCGTGTTGTGTTGTTGTTGTTGCTTTTGTTGTTTATATACACTTTTTATCAAATTTGAGTATTTTCGTGTGTGTCATGTGTTTACATTCGTGTACGGTTGTGTATGCGTTGTGTACGGTTGTGTATGCATTGTGTACGGTTGTGTATGCATTGTGTACGGTTGTGTGTGCGTTGTGTAGATTTGTTTGTGCCCACATTTCTGTGCACATAAAATTATTTATGTTGAAGGCTTAATGTTTATTTATTTTGACGGGATTGCATGGGCGCGAAAATTAATTTCAAACAAACTTTTATATATAAAAATGATGCGTGAGCGTGTGCGTTTGCGTTTGCGTTTGTTAAACAAATGCAAGTATTAAATATACACATATGAGCATATGTTAAATCAGCTTAATATGTTATGTTCAATTTTAAGCAGATATCATTTTAAGACTAACGCTGCCACTATGTTGCCTCTTTATAAGTTGTCGAAAATATGAAGTTCTTTTCGTTAACGCGCCCGCCACAGACCTTGTCAAGACACAGCAACAATATCTATTACACTTTGAGTAGATCAAATATGTTCTGATCGTGATCGCAATCATGACATCATGATTATGTTGGTGTTTATCACCAACATTGTTGCTTTATTTTGTTGTTGACATACTTATGTTGCTATGTTTTGTCTTGTCGCATGCTGACAAATCGATTATTATATTCGACTTCTTAGAAGTTCACAATTAAAATAAAAATATATAAACTTCTAGTAATAGGAATAATGTGTGAAACATTTGTCAGTATGTTGTCAGAAATAGATTATCTTTACACTCCGTACTAATTATAGTTAAATGTATGCACATAAAAGTTCGTATTTACATTTCATAAATTAAGTTTTTGTGAACTACAGGTAAGAAGGCAATTAAGTAGATAAGATTGGTTAGTTGACACCATGCGTAAACCTAATAGATCCTCAGCAATACCAGGTAAGAGCTTTCGTAGATAGTTAATAAAGCTACGTATTAATTAAGATGTGTACGTCAATAGCGAACTTTTTCGAAGTTTGCCCACTCCAGTGACAGGGACAAACTTTCGCCACTGTAAAGTATTAATTTTGAACAATTTTAGTTGGGTTTACAAGAGATGCAATCAAAAGTAGAGCAGTCTTTCTAGAATTTTCAAAGAAACACAAAGTTTCTTGCACTCCCAGTTTTAAGCACTGCTTATCATTCTCAGTCTATTCACTTATTCAAAGAAGATCTTCCAGATTTTCTAGAGAAATACACCATTTCTTGCACTTGTCACTGCTGTTTAGTTTAATCACTTGTGCGGAGCAGATCTTCGATATTTTTCATGGCAACATACAGTTCCTTGCTTTTTTATCATTTATCATTCCCATTTGGAGTTAGTTGGTTTATCCAGCAAGATCCTCCACATTTTCCAGAGAAACATACAATTCTTTGCACCTTTAACATATCATTGCTTATTAAGTTCAAAATTTTCTAGAGAAACACAAAACTTTTTGCACTTTTAGTAGTTATCATTACTAATAATTTATTGTTTATTTATTGTGTTTCAGATAGACACTAAAGGGTTAAAACACTGCCTAACAATCTATAGCTCTTGCCATTAACCAACAACACAAATTTTATGTGTTTTTTATTGAATGTGTGATTGTACATAATTATATCCACTTGTCTTTAATTTTTCTTTAACACGTATTTATTTACTTATCTATATGTATAACCGCTTAACTACCTCGCTTTTTGTTTTTTTTTTTTTTGTGAAAGTTGGTACCAATTTTAGCCACATCGTCAATGTTTTCATTTTCCTCTATGTCCTTATGCCAAAAATCCACACGATTCATGACCATAGATTAATCTGTCTATCGCTTCCTTGCAATGTAATGCGACCGTTAACTGTCACAACCATTCAAATGGTCATAAACTTCTGTGATAATACCTAGAAATTAATTCAAAGCGACAAAGTACACCATTTTTGTATATTGTGTTCCTCTCAAATACGCAGGTTTGATTGGTTTTGAATTTCGCTTCGAATTGAATTCTTACGTCACCTACCGTCTAACTGAGCCAATAGACTTCTTTACTTATCAACTGCCTATCCACTTATAACGGAATTAGGTAGCATCTCTCCAAAGGACATAATGGCGTTTTTAACTGCTTCTCGCTTATGGACCTAACTGCTTCTCGGTGTGTCACAATAATCCTTAAAGGATGCAGTGATGTGGTGACAAGTTCCCAACTCGTTCTTAAATCCAATCTCTGATCTAAACGTCTGTGCTTAATCAAATGATTACATTTTCGGTATTTCTACACGACGAGCTTCTACTAGCAACTTATCTATATCTATATCTATATCTCTCTCTCTCTCTCTCTCTCTCTTGCACTCTTCTCTATTAAGTAAATAAATCATTTTATTATTTGAAAAGCTACAGCTTTGTCGCATATATAATTTTTCTCAATCGTTACCAGAGATAGCATTTTGCACCATCACCACTTTTGTTCAAACAGAACATGGTTCGAGAAATGTAAGAATTGTTCACATTGAAATTTTTGGGTGCTTGAGTGTCACTCGTGGTTCCCGGTTTAAATATTATAGTTAAAGTTACGAACGATTTATTTATATATAGTTAAGTGTTAGAGGGCTTTAATAATAGCCACTGTTGATTCTCCCATCAAATATAGGGTTACCATACCTTTAAACTTCGTTAAGACATTTTCAGAAAACTGAGACGTAAATCCCTGCGCACACTTGTAAAGAAAAACAGTTGTGGACCCAGTATTGTAACTTCTTATAACAGTTTTAGGTAGCTATCAGTTTAATTGGGCTGCAGTGTACGTCAGCTACACTAAACACGGTATTATAACTAAAGTTCCTATATTATTTGTAACATATCTTTGTAAATGTGAAGACTATGAAGGCATTGTTTACTAGTTACTCAATATATTCGTATGTTAATGTATTTAGTAGTTGTTTTCAGCCGATTAAAGCAATGACCTAATAATTTATCTTTATTACAAACTCATTATTTGTAATAATTTTCAACTTGTTGTTTCTAATATTCTATTTTAAGAAGTGCTCTTCATAAGTTCTGAGATTGCATTACAAATACATAAGTGATCTGGCTTACCTTTGATCTGCAAATAGACGATTTGAAATTGATTCTTCTTTAAGTGCTAAGAAGTTGCACAATTTTTAAAAGCATTTCTGTTTAATCGATAAGATCTTGCCTAATAAACTCTTGGCAGCCTGAATAGAGCAAATTTAAAGAATATGTAGACTTCTTGAATGCGCGGCACATAAACTCTATTTTATGTACTCATAAGCACATACATTGAAAAAATATATAATTAAATATATTAAGTAAAAGAAAATAATATATATTAATATATATTAATGTTACATGTATTGTATGTTTTGATTTTAGTGTCACTATTTGTTGTAGCGAATCTTGTTTCGTACTCTTTTTCTATGAAGTAACGAAATTCCCCCTAACGAAGATACTAAGTACATCGTCTCAGAATATGTGTATATGTAAGCTTTGATCTGATAATGAACTATGAAAATCTGATGCAAATGTAAAGCTCAAATGTTTTCTTTTCGGGTTTCTAGTACCGACATGACAACATTACAGCACTTCTGAGAAAAACCTTTTCTATGCTAAACAAATTTTACACAACAAACTGAATTGTGAGCGTATATGGAACACTTATTTACACAATAAAAAAAATATTTAACATAAGAACATATTTTTTTTGAATTTTTTCTTTATGTAACAAACTCGTGCGCTCCAATTTGTTTACGCAATGTTTGATTGACATGCGTGCCTGTTGTTTTAGCTTGCAAAGGTGCTAACTGTACGCCTGTTACATGAGTTCAACGTATGTGACCCTGAACAGAAGCGACTTGTACAGACTAGTACCCCATAGCCCACCTACTTAGTTTTGCTACCTAGACTTTACACATAGCTTTACAGATAGCTTTGAGGCAACAGAAAATATAGAAGTCATTGGAAATGCAATCAACGTTTGCTTCATACGTCTTTGAACTTTTTGACCTTGTATGAGTTTCTTTCAACACCCAACGTCAATGTATTACTTCAGCATCTCATCGGTTATTACATATTGTACTTTAATGGAATATTGTTAATAGAAATTCCCCACACAAAGAAATTTAATATATATCATAGTAACATTGATAAATTTCTGTTTTAAAATCAGAGATTGAAAGTATTTGATCCATCGTTGGATGTTCAGGACGTGATATTGTTAGTATATGGCTAATAAAATTGTTAAAAATCCTGTTTAAAGTGAGATCATTGTTCTTATGCCCGGACTCGATCGCCAGAACCTCCATTAATCATTAATAAAAACCAATGCTGTTTTCGATTCCTAAATCTAGAGTAATTTTTTAATCGAGATGCTCTTTTAATGCAATTTTAGTGCAATTTTATATTCGATTGATTAAACTGTGGTAAAATGTATAACACTCGAGATTCATTTATGATACTCTAAATATTTTGCCAGAGTAACAAGATTACCCTGAAATTAACAGTTGTTTTATATGATTTGACAGAGAAACTGTGTTTTGATTCGATATATGCATTTGTGAAATATGTAAATGTCTACCAACACCTCTACAAAAATGTTACATTACTCTAAAAAAGCTCGATTGGACAATAAAATTTGATAGATCAAGAGTAAATCTAGATTGAATCCAGATTTACCAACCGAAAACGGCAAAAGTACACCATGAGAATAATTGAACTTGACATAAGGTTAGCGGAAGCTATGAGTGACGCCATTGTCCATTGTGAAGAGGTTATTAAATTATTCTTGGTATTATTTTAATACCACGATTTTCATTGATTTTCCTGTTTGATGGGATCTTGATCTAATTTTTTACAATAAAGTAGTAAATGTGATCTCTCTTATTGTTATCTTTTGTTAACATATTTGTACATAATTGTTTGGGAAAATTATTATGCAAAGACCTACGCCCGAGTAATGTATGGCAATAGAGGAAATTTATCTCTAATACCATGTTTCTAATGTTAACGAAATAAAGATGTGGTCGTTTCAATTGGTAAAAGCTGATTTATGCAAGTGAAGTAGCTTGTTTGTTATATTTAACATATAAACCATATCACAAATATAATTTTCGCCTTAAATAGTTGATTTATTTATAATGATCTCATTTATATGAAAGCTCTTCGTACGGCATCTTTCCACTGCTTACTTTGAAAGTTACTTAAGTAACTTTAAGATAATGTCATTTCCACTGGCATAAGTTATTTATTGCATGCGAAAAAGCTTTTATGTGTCAGAAAGTCCTTTAAAAGTTTTAAGAGAGCTTCTGTTATTTTAAATAAACTTAACTTAATAATATATCACACATAAAATTAAGTAAATTTTAATTTAGTAAAATTAAATTAAGTAAATTAAAAAGTACGAAAACTCTTTAAAATTTACTTACTAAGTTACACTTACACTGCATTCGTCAATTTGACGTTATTCACAACCACTTAGTTACTAATATTCGAAATAGTGAAAAATTAAGTGTAAAGATCATTATTCTTACAGGATCATTGTCTATATCGGGGCTTCCATGTTCAGCTTCTGCATTAATAACCTTATCAATGAACAGATATGCTATATTCTGAAAATTAAATAATGAAAGTGATCTTTGGTTCAGTTTATGAACTGGTAGCATTTTCAAGCTACCAGAAGAAGCTGCAAATGTCATCGCTAGTGACGCCCATTATCGAATCATTTTGAAATATTTCTTGCTTCCAATAGAGCGTGATTATAGAGCGAATTCAAAATGTATTTGATTTCAACAACATTATACAAAGTACTACGTTTCCAAGCCACTGATCCACTATTTTTGTAAGTACTTAAAATCATTGATCTAGTGAATAATCAATTGTTTATCTACTCAGATCAGAAAGAGCTGAACTTTCTGAAAAAACCAAACTATAAGATAACGTATCATGTATTTATCATTATGAATGTATTTCTAGCCAAAAACTTAACAAATCTTATAGAACAGCCACCGTACTTTCATGATATGGCTCCAACCGCCTTCAATTCTTACTTCGAGACACATGTTTTCAGTCGAGACAGATGATATAAAAAAGAATTCGTGGGGAGTGCAGAAATAGATTTCAAAAAATTCGTTTAAAAAATGTTTTTATGATTGGACTAATGGAGTAAGTGTATTATTTCGGAAGGCGATAGCATAAATTTTAATGAATAATACATATATTGTATATTATCGACTGATTCCCGGTACTTTCTTGTTAAAACTTACATATAGTACATATAAACAACTAATATACTTATAATATAGTAAAAATTATACAATGCAGCTCTAAGGACATATTGATGGTCATATGTTATCTTAAAATTAAACAAACTATTTTTAGAATACATATTTTCAATTTTATATTTAATATTAATGAAGTTTACAAATGAATATTGAATACTGAGAGTAAATAAATGTGTACATAGTAAATAAAGTATTTTCTTTTTGATTTTTACACTGGGTTATCACTTATAAGAATAACACCAAAATTAATTACTTTATGTTATTATAATTAAAATAGTTAAAGTAACAACACAAGATAATTAATTACGGTAGATACTATATTCTACAACTGAATTTACATGAGTGCTATAGAGGAGACTGTTATACTCTTCCAGAAACTTAACTAACTACACTTGGATTCGTCAGACAGTTAGCTTACTTAAGATTGTTTGAATTACTTGAATCTCAAGTAAGTTAACTGGTCTAAGCCAGAGGAAACGTACCTCTGTAATTAAATACTTGTGTTGTATTATTTTTAATGTATTATGTACACAATATATATTTTTTTATCAAATATATAATAGATTATCAA
Organism: Teleopsis dalmanni; assembly: GCF_002237135.1. Classification (NCBI taxonomy): domain Eukaryota; kingdom Metazoa; phylum Arthropoda; class Insecta; order Diptera; family Diopsidae; genus Teleopsis; species Teleopsis dalmanni. The sequence goes on from NC_051848.1 coordinate 82,398,262, forward strand.
ATTTTTAGTTTATAGTTTGGCCGGCCAGGTTCATTACCTTGCCAACCCAAAGCAGCATTTACCAAATCTCTTACATCCATTATTGGTACGCCCACATTTTCAAGCAACGTAATCATATCATGCAGTTGTCTGGTAGTTTTAAAATTCTTAACTAACTGGCGGAATTCTTTAGAATTCAGACGGCGCACAGCAAATACCAGATATTCATCGTTATTGAAGAGATTCTCATAGAGATCAATCAACTGCTGTTGTGGTAATAAATCGTATATATCAAGTATAAGACCACGTATACCTCTACGTCCTCTAAATGTATCACTGGTGCTATTACTGTTCAACTGATTAACGGCACTGAAATCGACCAACGAACGTACAAAATTCAGGTAATACCTCAGGTCCATGTGTAGCACCTTACAAAAGTAATCACGCAGTGCGCTCACTTCATTTGTCTGTTGAAGTGAAGCTGCGAGAGCACGAAATTTATTAGTAGAAAGTAAATTCTTAACTGCTCGAACTTCATTGTCATTTGCCGTAGCATTTGCGACCAAGGCCCTGATGCGTTCGAATGGAATCAATGTCTTCGCTTGTTTAAGTAGATTCTTTAATCCCTGTCCATTAGGTGCATCACAATTTTCATCTGCAAAAAAAAATTGCGTAATAAATAAATTGAAATTTCTTATAAGAGTATCCACTTCATTGATCTACCTGCCACTTTAGCTTGTTTAGGTTGCTGTACCAAAATATTTGCATGTACCGGTATTTCAACGGGTACATGGTGTACATGTACCACTTTCTCCACTGTCACATCTGGCGTATATTCTACTGCTGTCTTAAGCTTCGAGCGTGGTTCCGTATGTAGACTATCTGCTTGGCGTATGTCATTAGCCCCTATAATTTCAATTTCCTCCCAAACGGGCAACCAATTTATTTTCGACGCCTTATCAGCTGATATTTGTTGTGGTTCTTCTAAGCTAAAATCCACATTTTCGTGCAAAAAATCTATATTTTCGAAATGATTTGGATGGTGATGACGCAGTTGTTTGTCTTCAGTACTTGCAACGTTTTCGAGATCCTCATGTGATTTTACCACGGTCAATGTCGATACCACAAATGGCAGACAACATAGCAAAAATAGTCTCGCATAGAGCATATTTATCTCTTTTTATTTTACAGGTACACGATTTTTAATTCAGAATTTATCAATTTTAGTTGATGATTGCACTTCTCGACTGTTTTTCGTTGGATTTTTCATACGCTTTTATACAATATTCAGTTTTAGGTCATTGGTGCACGATTTTGTAAGACTTCATGGACACTTATCTGTTGAGACGAAAACAAATGTTTATATTTACACAGAAAAAATTTTAATATTATATTTTTGCTCTCAATTTTCAGTTTGAGTGTAAAATTTTAGGCTGTGTTATCTTCATTTTGCCAATATCGATATGCGTGCACAAAAAATTTTCATTCGGGGTTCTCACATACGCAGCAATATATCACTTATATATTTCTAATATGTGAGTTATGAGAGTATTTTAAATAAAAAATCAAATCATTTTGATTAAATTGCATATTTATACTTTTTGATTTAAAGCTGCATATGCAACTCTTACATGTGCTCACGATTCTAATGGATCAACTAGACTTATCAATAACTATTCCCACAGGTATGTTATTTGTATCTTCAAATTTAGAGAACTCTTAAATCTATTTCTATTTTACTCTTCCTTTGATATGAATTCCGGATTAAATCAAAAATATAAGCAACAATTTAAAAAAAAAACTATTATTTGTATGGAGAGTGGGCATGGCTCTAACTTATCTTAAATATTATTATTTAATGCTTATATGTGATTAAGTCTTAGTTATAGTCGAATTGTGAGTACGCTTAATAGCACTAGCAACCGTTTATAAACTAATTTAACTTCTGTTTCAATTTAGTATGATAGTCAGAGACACCGCGAACCTTGAAATCTTCTGTGCAACTTCTGAAACAAATATTCTAATAGGTTAGATTAGATTAAATTTTATCAGGAGTATCTGATTACAGGGTCTGGGTAAAATATCGAAATCGTATATGTTGATTATTGCTTCATCTTGTCCCAGGTGCAATCTAGTTTTTTGATCCCTTCTCTTCTTTCATTCGAAAAACATGTGCACTAACGCGTTTTTTGACAATATGAGTACGAGACGGATAGATAAATTGAACAGTATACTAGTGTAAACTTTTCACTATGTATTCCAAATTGAGATAATCATACTTCTAAATAAATTGTTGAAATCGAATTCCAAAAATGTGATGTGAACAACTTTATACATGGGATTAAATTTAAATTATGAATTGGCATTATTCGCATTTCATATATACAAAATTTTACAGATTATTAAAATAATCACACTTTTAAATATCGATTTAGAACAATTAAAATTGTTGTAAAATGTATTGTATTCAGTAGCGAATCGTCAGCTTTTTGGCAAGGTGTTCACAATTTGATCAAAATAGAGTTCCGACTATAACGTATTCCCCCTACTCCTAAGTTTTGTCCTTTCCACAAGCAAATAGCATACAAGACCAACAAAACAATTTATTTAAATGTTCGCAGCCTGTGATCCACTGGTTTTTATGGTAAATAGCTGTAGGAAAACGAATTAAAACCTTTTTTTCAGAAGATCGTTTAAAAAATGATATTTGAATCAAATCTTTAATCACACATTTATCCATTTCTAAATATTATTTTTCACTTCAAAATTCTTTAATTTTAACATTTGCTAGTATAAAATTGCAATATTGACTTTGTTTTTGGTTTATTTCCAACCTCTACATAAGAGTAAGAAACTCTCATGCATTCATTTACTCTTTTACTTTGTATTTACTATGCGTGGTTCAGTTTTTTTACTGAACCATTTGCCCATATAAAACGGCAACCGTAACTTTGATTGTATTTGCACGTTTTGTATGAACTTGGGGTTCAGTTTAGTCTACTAAACCTCTAATAAAATGTAAAGCGATTTTCGCTCAGTCATTTCTTTTTTCTTTCTCTTTCTCTTGAACATTGGATGTTCACTTTTTTTATTGAACCGCTTGCATGCATTAATTTAAGAGTTATGATTATTTTACGTACATATTTTGCGGGGCTTCTTTTCCCTTTTATTTTTATATTTTTTTGTATGTTTTTTGTTTATTCAATACTGAACATAGTCCCAATGTGAATGTATTTCATTTGCATGCTTTGTAAGCAGCGCGGTGCAGTTTTTATTCTGAACCTTAGTATATTTTAAGAGGAATGTGTTTTCTCTTTTATTAATTATAAGTAATGTTGGGTGTAACTAACATATGTATGTGTGGTTTTGTGTTTATGTGAATATGTTTGGAAAAGCTATTATAAAAAATGTTAAGTAGCAACATAACGAGATTATTTACCTAATAAAAAAAAAGATCAAAAAAGGAAGCTTTGTTAAGGTGTTCAGTGAACAGTCTTTCTTTACATGTATCAGTTATGGCTTTCTTTATGTTCTTCCGTGAATACTCAATATTTGCTGTTATAGAGTTTTAAGCAGCCTCGTTCGCAGGATTAAAGGGTTCACTATGTTGCGTATTGATAGAAGCTTGTCGTTGATCGTTTGTCTTATTCTTTGAAAAAATTAACAAACATCAAAATTCTGTAATAAAGCAATAATGGTTCTTGCCAAGAAATAGCTAATGTGGTTTAAAAAACGGATAAATGGAAAATGCTCACTGTCATTCTCACTAAAAAAAACATTATTCTTTTTAACCAACATATTCAATTATTGATACCAACTGTCATAAGTTATTTGATTACCGCTAAGGAAGTTTCATTTCTTAGATTTTCACATTTTAATTTTTGTTCAGCATTTCACATCCATTCATCTATCTTTCTTTCGATAAAAGATAGTTTTCCAGTAATTAAGGTAAATGCTAGAAATTAAAAGTCAATCTTCTACCAAGTTGGAGAACACATTAGTGACATTACTGACTATCCTCAAAATATTTTAACCCCAAAAAATTATTCCATAGCTCGAACATTTTCTTTTAACGTTTTTTGAAAACGAAAAAAACAGTTCAAATAGATATTTTGATTACATGCTGGCGTCCCTTGAGGAACGCAGCAAGCCATTAAACTAAAAGCTTTAAGTCAAAGTAAGTGTAGCGATGTCAATTAGCTTTGCGTATGCAATCCCCATCCATCTGAAAAAAATTATAAAACTGCGTGGAAAAGGTTTGAAAATACTTCACAATGCAATATTCGTAATCACTTTATGTAGAGCAGTCATGTGTTTTACCTCCTGAATGACTCAGTGAAGGAGTGTCCGAACGTAGCTGGCACATAACAAAGCCATCCACCAGCTGTCTACAGGAAAAAATGTTCCTATTAGTTGCAAGAGAGATAGGCAAATTATTTCAGTTTTGTGTGCTTAATACTCAAAGAAATATTTTTAGTATTGAAACGTGCTACAAAGGGATAACTTCCTTTTTAACTATTGTAAGTGCATTTTCCAAGAACACCTATTGGTTTGAATATCCTCTATGTATTTTATGAAACACGCATTGTTTCTCCCTTTACTTAAAAGGAGCAAAAAATTGGACAAGAAGTAATACGTCTGGGTGCAGTCGAAAGTAGGTCTGGATTCAGGGTTGGGGAAAAAAATTACTTATCCTTTGGGTGTGCACATATTAAAGACCTGCAAAATATTTTCCTTTGACTCATGACATTAGAAAAATATGAAAAGGAGTAGGAGTGGTAATATTAAAATAATGACTTTTATAATCTTTATACAAAAAAGTATAAAAAGTTCATTTAGTCCTATTCATCTATCTGTTTTAGTACTGGCTACTCTCCTATTTTTTAACCTATTCAAATAAAACTTCACACACATACATTTCGGAAGTGGACCTAGATTATTTATAATTTAATTGACCGAAAATGAATGTCCAATTCCCAATCTATTCCAAGTAATGTCCAATGCACGTTGAGTTTTTGTTATTCTGGAATTACTTTGAATATATACTTTAAAAATTTTAGCTCATTCGACAGATGTGTATTACTTCAGAGCAAAAATTTCCTGAAACAGACGTTTCAAACATATGCTATCATTAGTCATTCTCATCTTCCTCGTCAAAATTAGTATGGCCACATGGTTCCACCTAATATAGTCAGCCCTGTGAACTCCGAATTCAGCTACAACTTTTTGTTATTGTCCTATGCATGTACTTCAAATATAAGCGGAGTGACAAAAATGGAGTTAGTGTTAGTCAGATTGGATTTCGATATACGTAAAGCAGAAAAATTTTTTTATTAAAACATTTAAAACATCTTCACCTCTTTTTATTTTTCAATGTATTTGTTTTTAACTCAGAATTTAACTATCTGCTATAGAACGAAATTCGGTTGAAATTGGGATATAGGAATAGGAATGAACCAGATAGTAGCTCACAACGGAGCGGAGCACTGCGGCCAGATTGATCAGACCCCAACGGAGCAGAACACATTCCGCTCTCCGAATGAAAGCCAGTATGTCGGCCATTGAGGACCTCCTAATGTCAGAAGGGCAGAGTAGTTCTCCACCCAATGACCTCCTCCTGTCCCAGATCAAGACTGGGCCAGGATCAAGGCTGGGCCAGGTCAAGGCTGCTTCTAAGCAGAGACGACAATCTATCTCTTCGGACAGACCCATATTGTTAAAGTGATAACGCAGTCCAAGATGACCTGTTAAATATCCCACCAGTAACCTCATATATATGGAATATACTTGTCTCAGAAACTAATATTTTAAATTAATCTTACTGCCATCCACACTAAAAGGTCCTCAAACTTTAATGGGTAACGAAATATAAGCTTAAACAGAACATTTATAGCAGCTCTTATTCGTATTATATATTATATTATGTATGTGTTATATATTATAATATATAAATATACTATATACTGTATTTATTATAGTTTGTTTTGCGTTCTCTTTAGGAGCAACTAAAGAAAATATATGGACGATACAGAGATGAAAGCGCATGGCCAACTATTCGAAGATTCCACATTAAAGAAGATAACATCTATGTATAAACTAGATGTAATCAAAAAGTATCAAGGAGTTTGCAATTTTTCAAAAATGTATGAGTATATACCATATAATTTTAAATGTTTATTCCATTCTCTTCAAAGTAATCCCTCTTCAACAACATACATTTATATGATCATAGTTCCCAGCATGATAAAAAAAGTTGGAACTTATTAGTAGCTATGGCCTTAAACTCACTTTATGAATTCGTCTTTATCTCGTTTATTGTCACAAAATGTTATACTTTGGTTATCTATTTGAATTTAGAAATACATCTTAGGGTGATGTTGCGATTGAAGTCACGTCACCGCAATTATTGTTGCTTTCAGTGCTTTCACTTTGCATTGAAAGCAACAACAAATGGAGTGAAGTGCATGCAATCATAACTTGCCCCCAAAGAGGGTATTACATATCATACTTGGTGCTACAACTCGCTTGCTATTCCACATCATGCACTGTCGACTTTATCTTAAACACTTCCCAGCGAAAAAAAAACAGCTAATATACCACAAAATGAAATCATGCGTGCATTTAAACGATATTTTCGCTTTCATCCCTTAAAATAGAATGAAATTTACATGTAAGCCGACAAAAATCCGATTGCACACGAAAAAACACGAGCAAGTCTGGCGAGAAATTAAGAGATTCGTATTCAATCGTTAATTAATTTTCTTTTCTCCACGTTGTCAGTTTAGGTTTAGTTTTTGGTCATTTTAGTATATTTACTTAAACTTCAATGAACATGTGTAAGTAAAGCGAGGAGTTCTATTTAATTATTGATATTAGGTATATTCCACGAGCTACTCGGAGTAAAACTCAAGTAAAACACAAGTAAAGTACAAACTGAGAGCGTAACACAAATAAAGTGCCAAATTTCGCTCTTCCTCATCCCCGCGCATCACCCCCGCGCATCTTCTCTAACCCCACCTCCTTTTCTATAACCCAGTTTCTCTAATGCACACCCTTGCTTTCTGCTTAGATGAATCTAACGCGCTAGGTACTAAGTCTACCTAGAATGAAGTTTTCACAACGCTGTGAGAATCTTCTCTATTAATTTTTAAGAGATGGTTTAGTGGATTTAATTCTTACACGGTGGCTTTCCATGCTTCAAAAAAAAATAAAATAGAAAAAAACAGATTTATTTCTCATTCCAAAAACTTATGTTTACTACATTTGAATTAATGATTCAGACTAACTAACAAAACTATTCAAAGTTTGACAACACACCAGCTTTGAGGAAAGACAGACGGAAAATAAAGTCCGAACTAATAGAAATATGTACTTAGATATACGTATATATTGTATTAATCATGTTATTATACAGAATAAAGCAACTATAATTAACATTATTTAAATATAAAATATATGTATATAATATGAACTTTAATTATGCAAACTATATCGATAATATCCAATATATATTATTTTTAAATAAAATGGCATATCTCGATTTCTGGCATACAAAATAAACTAGAAAATATTCATGTTCACTTAAAAATAAAAATCCGCCCACTTAGAAACTCATTTTAAATTTACTCTTAACACCTACTTAGCCACCTACTACTACCTACTACTACTTCCTGGCACTTATAACTGAGGCATTAACTGGGCGTTACTGGACGGAAATGATATATGCAGTACTCAATTGCCAAAAATACAATTTGAGCAGAAGTACATTTTTTTTTGTAATAATTAATAATTATTTTTGCCCACTCTTCGATTATTAATTAATTTCAAATTAAATTAAATAAAATAAAATAAAATAAAATAAAATAAAATAAAATAAAATAAAATAAAATAAAATTAAATTAAATTAAATTAAATTAAATTAAATTAAATTAAATTAAATTAATTTAAATTAAATTAATTAAATTAATTAAATTAAATTAAATTAAATTAAATTAAATTAAATTAAATTAAATTAATTAAATTAAATTAATTAAATTAAATTTTAAATTTAATTAAATTTAATTAATAAAAGAAAATAAAATTACATTAAATTAAACTAAACTAAATTAAACAAGATAAAACTAAACAAAATATAAAAAAATTTAATTATATTAAATAGAATAAAACAAAATTAAATTAAATTAAATTAAACTAAACTAAATTAAATAAGATAAAACTAAATAAAATAAAATAAAATAAATTGGAATAAGATAAAGATAACAAGATAAAGTTAATTTAAATTAAATTAAACTAAATTTAATAAGATAAAACTAAATAAAATATAGTAAAATTAATTAAAATAAAATCAAATTAAAATAAAAAAAAAAAAATTATATAAAATGAAATAAAACCAAATAAAATTAAATTAAATTAAATTGAATTAAACTAAACTAAATCAAATAAGGTAACACTACATAAAATAAAATAAAATGAAATAAAACAAAATAAAATAAAATTAATTAAATTAAGTTAAATTAAATTACATTTAATTAAATTAAACTAAACTAAATTAAATAAAATGAAACAAAATAAAATGGATTTAAATAAAATTCAATTAAATTAATTTCAATTAAATTAAGTTAAATTGAATAGAATAAAATTAAATACAACTAAAATTTAAAATTTAATAAAACTAAATTAAATTAAATTAAGTTAATGTATATTAATTGAAATTAAATTAAATTAAATTG